>NW_009720240.1:0-45351 GCF_000703405.1 Apaloderma vittatum
TGCTGGCCGCTCCCGAGGCGCCTCGGCCGTTCTCTGCTGCGGATGGGACTGCAGCGCCTGTTGCTTCTCCCTTCTTGATACTTCGCTCCTGCCGTGAGAGTTCAGGGCTCCGTACGGTCGGGAAGACTTTGAAATTGACGCGGCTCCTGTAAGTTAAATATTTATTCTCACACTGAGCAAAGCTTTGAAACTTGAGTTCAACTAGCAGTTCCGTAAATAAACCATTTTATTGACATAGAACAGTCGATTCTGCTGTTGGTAATGACATCCAGTTGCAGCCGAGTTCTCTAAAGTGGAAGGGAGGTGTTCTCCCTCCCAGTTTGTAATTGAAAATTAATTCAGAAAAGAGGTCTGTGGGGAAGATAAGGTAGTTCAAAGGATGGGGGGCTGGAAGATGAAACGGGCTTTTATGGGCTGTTTTACCGGCACAGAGATAAGGGAGGCAAGAATATGAGATGTCAAGTGATTTCCAGTTTCATTATTCAGCACTCACGTTATCGTGCTGCTATGATAAAAATACCTCCGCCTTAACATTTACACGAAGGATAAGGAATCACACTCTTTTGTCTGTGATCATTTGCTCAGTTTTGCATGAGGCAAAATAAGGTGTTAGGTGTTCATTTGGTAGGTCATTAACTGCAGAACTGACTGCATTTAGGTGAAGTGCTGTATGTGCTTTTGAAGATTTGCATGTACAACACATAGTATCCACAGTCATAAAGAACCTCTACAATTTCCGATTTTTAATTGCAGGGTTGTGGCAGGAGGGGAAACAGCAAGCAACACTTTTCTGTGATTCTGGGGGAAGGTCTGGTTTGTTTTAAACAGGAATATTTGAACAGATGCATGAACAGCTTCGTTCTGAAACTTGGATGGAAATGTGGAAGGAGTAGATGGGAGAGCAAAGGTGGCTGAATTTCAGCTTTCCAGGCTTATTGATTTACTTTGCTTGTGTTCCTAATTTTGTGAGATCTCTGTATGAACTTACCTAAACCAAATAAATCTTTACACTTCCTTGCATCTTCCTGATGGAGAAATACTTGGAGTAGAACTTGGTATACCAGGAGAGTGAAAGGACACTTTGGGGCAAACCTAAGCAAATATAGGTTGTTTTTAAATTATATGGATTTACCTTCAATTTGCTGAGAGTTCCAGTTGGAAGCAATTGTACAGGTCTCTTGAACCTAAAGGACGTGCAGTGTAAGTTAGAGTAGACGGAGAACTACACCTTAGATTTATCTTCAGGACTAGTATAGCTTGGTACCAGAATATGGCAGGGGAGAAATCATATGTAAAAAAAAAATATAATTTGTAATATGTGAAATAATTTCAAGTCCCTAGTAATAAGACTTAAGCTGAGGGATAGCTCAAGACTAATCTTGTCACTGACTGCTGATGTTTATGTCTGTTGTAGACACACTGTTTTGAACTAATGTTTGCATCACTTTAGAAAATTCAAGTGTTTTATTTACCTAAGCCAGGCAATATTTGAGTGCCTTGGCAAAACATTCATGTAGTTCAGCTATCGTGTATCTGGTACTCTGCCCTATGGAAAGTGCCAAATTAAAGGGAGGGGGCGGAAACTGATTAGTCTCTGTGGCTGAAGCATGGTAGGAATTGGGCTGGGGGCATTTTTCTCTGATTCTGTGTTCCCATGCTGCTTTCATCTCCTGTCCCAGGAAGGTGAGGAATTAGAGGAATGGTGACAGAGGGCACTGCTGCTACCATCTTGATTTGACTCTAGCAGCCCTGTCTGTATGAGGACTGTGCTAGAAGCAGGGAGGACAGGAAGGAAGTAGGGAAGGAATAAGTATAGATGGGATAATACTCCCCTCACTCCTGCTGTATCATCTGATCTCACTTAATCTTTGTTAATGTGGTACTAGCAGTGTGGAAAAGTGATTGAGGGTGTGTGGTTGTGTGTAAACAGAATACATCGGTGCAGGCATAGGCTAGACAAGTGCTTTCTGGGTTCTTGAATCAGTTCTTCCTGTTTCCGCTGTCATGCTTTTGTTACACTGAAACTGTTACTTGAGACTGTCTGTGCAGGCTCTAGGGCAGCATAATGTGACTTATTGGCGTAGAGTGTGTTTGAATGAAGCGTAGGAAGAGAACAGATTGAAGAGAATAAGTGAAGATCTTAAGAATCACCTTCCCTAAACGCTTTGACAGGGTCAGCAAACCAGGGAGAAAGGCAGGGAGAGGATGTGCTATGAGTGCAAAACATGGGAAAATGTGCAGCTCTGCTTCTAGCGCTCATTTACCTAACTCATTTCCTGTTTGCTTCTTTCCAGTCTCTCTCTTCCAAACAAACAAACAAAAACCTGCAAAGCACTTATCCCTAGACACTACTTTCACTCTGACTTAGACTATGCAGAGACAGACCAGAAACTTAGTTCACTTTCCCCACAGCTAGGGATTTCTTTGAGCCTTTCAGCTCAAACAAATGAGGGCCTTGACCTCATAAGATTAGCAAAGGTCTATACTCATACAGGTAATGCAGATCCTCAGTGAGAGTTTGCTGGTTGGTAAAAAATACACCTTCCCCTTACTCCTCCCATAAAAAGATATTTACAAAATTAGGATGAAACCTTCTCCTTGATGTAGATGGCTATAGTATGATTCAGAGGATTTAGTGTTTATCAAAGCAGAGAAATTATGCATAAGGAAATGTGCTTTGTGATAACAATCACTCAGTATAAAAGTGGAGATGTTATTCAATGTACTGTACTAAGCAAGGCATTTCCGCATTTTCCAGAAATACTAGTAGTGTAGAAATAGTAATGCAACAGACAACAACGTTGTTTAGGGCAGTAGATGAAAATCTTCAGAAGTCATTTTCTGTTAGTGAAATTGCATCTTTGAAATCTCTGGAGATGTTTATCATCTCAGCCTTATCCTCAGAGTTCAGTGAATTCAACTTGTTAAGGTATAATCTTAAAATTCTCGTACGCTACTGAATAAAGTTGAGCCAGCAACGGCAGCCCTTCGGAGGCGTGCTTGATCCCTTATGACTTCAGTAGATGTATATGAAGTAATTTTGTTTCAATAACTTGATCCCTAGAAAATTGGAAAGTTTAAGCTCTGAGCTATTTTAGGTTCTCTAAATTTTCCTCAATTTGTTCATGTCTATTCTGTGCTATCAACTCACCTTTACTTTGAGAAGCTGAACAAATTGAGACTCCCATCTTTCAACAATCTGTTCTTCGACTTTGTCTAAGCACCAGCTCTGAGGTGATAACGTGTCTTTGATACTGTGACAGTTTAAATTTCTGCCTGCCACCTCAGTAGAATATTTTATAGTTCTTCTTTTAAATAGATGCACATTAAGCAACAAAATAAAGGTCCTTTTTTTTTTGTAGCTAGATGCCTCTGCTGATATATTCTAGAACAGTGTTTTTATTTCAGGTCTTGTGACCTTGTAAAATTACAGTTACTTCTTTTGTTTCCCTGCATCTTCATGTGTTTATTTTCTATAAAACAATTTCCCAATAGCACTTTGTTCTTATTTGGCAATTCATTGCTGCAGAGAACAAAGAACTTAGATTACGAAGATAATTCCTTTCTGAAAGAAACATAAAAAGTAAATCCTTATGGCACTATTACCAGTCTGGGTCAATTTGTGGATTTCATGTTTATATTATGCATCTGCCAAGTCACAATGTAGTGGTGTAAAGGACTGTAAGCATGACCTGGATTTTAAACTCTTAATTTGATAACCTGTAAGGCAAGATTGTCGTGAATATTGTGTAGCTTGCTAGTATTTCTGAAAGACTTGTAACCCAAAGCTGCTGAGGGGAAAGAGCTGTGTATTTTCATACTGATCCAAGGGGAAAATTTGGTATCTTGTCATGCATTAAATAGTAACTGAAGATGAAATTTGAGAATTGAAAACCGAGAAAAATTGGGTGCTTTTGTCATTTAGAGAAAGGGAAAATTAACAAACCTGATGGTGGCCAGATAGTATGTGGCAGACAACATGGCTGTAATGGTAGATGATGGATATGACTTCCAAAAAGTTGCAATGACGGAGCATGAACTGCTGATTGTGTGAGTGGTCTTTTGCCTATCACCCAAGGACACGGTGCTAAGTTGATGATGATTTCCTGAAGCAGATATGAGTTTGGAGAAAGCAGATCAGCAGGCCTGATGCTTCTTCAGGAAAATCTTATGTTAGGCTGGAGCAGTGAAATAAGACTGAATGCCTGGAGTCAAGACATGCTGGATGGCAGACGACGGGTCCGAAGCATAGCTCTGTTACAAGGGTTGCTTGTCAAATGCTGACTGGGAGTCTTGTTTTCATTAGAGCAAAGATGTAATATGTATGAATATTCATAGAGAATGATTCACTTGTTGGCTAAGTATCTTTCAGATCAACCGATTGTATGCCAGTTAAAGTAATTACTAAAGATAAAACTAAACTGCTGAATTCTAATCTGGATTCCAAGCACTGACAGTATGGAAACTGCTATTTTACTTTATCCTTTTCTGAAAACAAGTCTGGTTGGTCTCCATGTTCAGAGGTGACTTAGCTGGGAATGCCTTCTTTTTTCTGTCTCTACTGCTCATGAAAAGAAGTACTTTTGTTTTCAATTTGCACTATTTCCAACCTCAAGTTTATTTCAGACATCTTAGTTTGACAGAGGAAAATATTTGCCAAGTGTCTCTTGAATATAGTGAGTCATGTTTTTATGCCAGTACAATACAGTGCAGATGGTAGCATCTGCTTTAATAACGCATAATCAGAACATCTTATTCTAATGACATTGCAGTAAGATTTATAAATATGCTTCTGTGAAGGTGCAAAACTAATGCATGCAATCCAGTCAACTCCTAAACAGAAGTATTTTGATGTTTCGCTACAGAGAAAAAAAAAATTCTCTGTGAAAGACCTTGGGGAGGTAAATTCGATATTTTAAATAGATAGGAAAACAGCACAAACTATCTTGGGAAGAAAAGTTTCTGCATTTCACCTGGATAGTGTTTGCTGTGTGCAATTTTAGATCTTATGCAAGATCATCTTGTGGAAGTCTTCTCCATCTTTTACTTAACGTTGTATCATTCTGTAATTCATACTGAAATTTCTGTCTTTGTCCTATACATTCAGTGCCTTGCTGACATTCCAGCCATTGTTAACCTATATACTAATAAAAACAAGCTCTTAGAAATTGAAGTAGAAGAACCAAAGAGGTGCCTTCCAACCTCAACTATTCTGTGACTCAGTTATTCTGTGATAACGCTCCTGTATGCTTCATAAAGCTGTTCTCATTAGGTTTAAGTGCAACTCTTCACAATGCAGTTAACGTAAGTTTTTACCTGAAATTTAATATTAATTCATTTCCTTCCTTTCATACAGAAAACTTTTGTTTCCCTCAAGTTTGTATTCCTAATGAAGTTGTGTTTTGGTTTATTTATGATTGTAACCTCTCTGTATACTTTGCAGTGAGGGGACAAGTGAGAAATCATGTAAGCATGAATTTTCTTCTAGTGGCCTTACCATCACTCCCCAAACAGTCTAAGTGGCAGATTTATGGTCACCCAACAAACCAGGAGAAAAAAATGGTAAAACAAGTCAAGTTTTAAGATTTGCAAAATCAAATGTTGCAGCATTTTCCTTTATGCTATGTATAACAGAGAGAAAAGTTACAATATCTGATAACAACTTAAATTATGAAGTGCTTTTTAAGTTTTAAGGAACAATGTTTAAAACAACACTTAAGGAATGAAGGGCTTTCTACAGTTAACAGATATAGAGAGGGGCTGAAGAAACTTCCCTTTGCATATGCCATTCTGTCCGAGTCAGCTTTTATATGTAAGGATGAGACTGTACAAACATTGAGTCAGGAAGTTCGGATATGGTACCAACAGCAACTGTAACTTAATATCCACAAGTCCTGTGGAGGAGTTACTATGAGGTCATTTGTGTTCTTAAAGCATCATAAAGTATCTCTGAGATCATTTAGCATATCTGTAAGTGTGCTTTCTTTCTTCCTTCCCCAGAATTGAAATTCAGACTCATAATAACAAACCTAATGGGTTTATTTTTGAAAACAGATGTTTGGCTTTGACTTTGCTACTTCATAATACAGTAAATTTGACTACATTCAGTTCCCATCATATTTTAAATCAAATTATTTAGTATAATATGTTTAAAAGCAGCATAGTTCTTACTGCTTGTCACTATAACCTTTATCAGCAGCACACAAATATGACGGTTTTACAGTGCTGGACTAATAACCAACTGCCTGCAGAAGTTAGTTTAGCTTATTTAACCAGCCTAGTTAGCTCATTTTCATCAGGGAGGTATTGTTCTAGTTGTGTGCGTAACCTAAGGATGTGCCTCCATGTAAGAAATCCTAGCAATATGTTGACTAGAGACTTTACCAGTTCTTCTACCATCTACCTGAAATAATTTAGTACCAGGTCTTCATGCAACTTTAGCTAATATATATTTCTCTCTAGAGCTTCTCACTTCCTCTTAGTGTGGATTCTTTACACTTTCTAGCTGAAAATAAATATTTTTTTTTTATTCCCATTCTAGTTATTCTTTAAAAAGCCTCTATACTCTTGTTTTTATTTATTACATAGAAGTTAATAAATGAAGGACGGGTTCTATTTACCCTTCTCTCTATTCAGATGAAGCATATGAACAGGAAGTAGAGCAAGTAATGTCCATATTAACAAAAATCAGATGAATAGGATTTCTGGCTGAGTAGTCCTGGAGGATGCTGTATAAGTAGTGTTCCTTAGGCTGCCATTCTAGCAATCATCACTAATTCTTCTGTTCCCAGCAGCTGTGGATGCTTATTTAGGACTAAGGATTAACTTAATTAGAGAGGTATGCCAGGTTCTTAAAGGCCAGGATTCCAATATGTATTTATAATTTTGGATTTGATGGTGTGATGAGAGCTACTGAGCCAGGCTGGAGAGTTGAAACAGCCCTTATGGTCCTGTGAGGTGACTGGATACGATACAGCATGTGGCTGGGGGAGAAGCAAGGTGGGAAATGGTGGGGGTGGAAATTGTGTGCATTTGTTCATTCCAGCTCAGGAGTTGTCTTGCAGCTGAAGAAAGCAGGGAGGACTTCTGAAGCTCACTCAAGCCACTTGATATTTCATTATACTCTTAAGGACAAAGTAATGTGGTACTTGAATTTGAATCTTTAAACAGTTTACAAACATGTATTCATCATAGGAAAAAAAAGTGGTGGTGTTTAATTATTAGTAAGAGGATTAATTAAAGTAAGAGGAATTTGTAGGCCACCCAAAGCATTGATAGTAAGGCAAGATCTGGATTTCAAAAGTTCTTGTCAAAAACCCACTCCTCTCCATAACTGATTAAGTTGGCAACCTCATTAGGAGCAACCTTGGAATTATCTCTGGACAGCTGCTGGTTCAAGGCAGACATGAAAGGTTCAAATTTAATTAAGGCGTTTCATAATTCTGAGGAACATCATGCTCATAGTTAATACTTCTGTTAAGTATTATGTTCTTTTTGGACACAGTAAGCTATAGTTTTACATACAGAAAGTAGGTTAAGAAGTGTGCAAGGGCTCTAAGCACAATAGTTCTACCAGAGATTTTTCATTTTATTTGAAATGCAAATCTCTGATTGGGATTTATAAGGTAAAGCTAGCTGAGCAAAATAAATTCAGGGTGTTCAGACAAGTTTGCTCTGTCTGTACTTCCTGGAAGATCTTATTACTTAGGTAATTATAAGACACAGGGTTGCAATATCTTTATCTGTGGGCTGGGCTCTAAATCAGTATGAATGTGTGGCTTAGAAGAGATGATAATAATTTAGACTTATGTCTGTTTAACAGTAAAACTTTGGATACTAATAGTGAGGAATCTTTACTGATCAGGCAAAAAAGTAAATTCTTTTCTTCTTAGGGACCTGAAAAGGTGAGTAGATTGATTCCTGTATTTTGCTGGTATACAAATCTAATAAAACCTGAAGGTTTGAATTTGTTAATATTAAAGCTTGTACTGTAAAGCTGGAGATAGTTTTTGTTCAGTTCTGACCAAAGCTGGAAAAAAATATTTTTCAAAATATATGTATATTTTTGTATGGATAGATAAGTCATTCTGCATCTGTTGATGTCATTAATGAATGAAAACCATAAAAGCAAATGCAATTAAAATACCAGAAAAATGATGGATCGTGCTTGAGGTACTTAGCATGCCTTGGGATTGATACAGATGTCGTGTTATTTAATATTAATAAAAAATAATACACAATTGCAGATATTTCTATAGAACTAGATCAGAAATGGTATCTGAAAGCATATGAAATCTAACGAGCTGTTTTCATAATATTGCTTAGAACAGTCAAACTGTAAGAAGGGAGTGTCTGGGAAAGTAAGACTTGCCTGAAGCACAAGCAACAGGTCTGTCTAGAAAAAGATGTCAAGCAAGTAATATTACATTATTACTCTGGAGCAAAGAACATTGCTTTTATTCATAAATTGTTGTTTGAACAGCAGGTTTTACTCCAGCTTTTAATGCAGTTTAGCAGCAAATACAGTGTGGATACAGGTGAGAAAACAGGCAGAGTGTGGAGACTGGGAGGAGATGGAAGACTTAGTTCTCGTGCTATTTTTCTGCAGAACTTTCTGGTTTGTGCCAAGGTCTTGACTGAAGTTTTTTCTATAAGTGAAATTTCAAGTTTGTAATGTAATGTATCTGTTTTCTGTACCTTTCTCACTATGGATGGTCAAATACTGTTTGTCTAGAAGAAAGAGCAGTCCCATATTTCTTGTTAATAACTGCCTATTGCTGTAGCTGCTTTATGCACACGGAGCAGTAGCTTACAGCACAAATAAGAACATGCAGTGCAATCTAGCAATAGAAACTCTGTGCTATTTGTTATACTTTTTTTGCTCTTTTTCTTCCTTCTAATTTTGATCCAGTCTGTTGTCCTGATTTACCAACACAGCTGGCAACCATAAATTTCAGGGGAAGTGGCTTGTGGCCACATCCGCCAAAGGAGCAAGATGTCTCGGTGCCTCTTCTGCAGCTGCTTACTGTAGATGGATTTCCTTTCACTGATACGATTAGTACTGATGGCTGCTTTGAACTAGGGGAAATATTTCAAGGAAGGAGGTTCACTGCAGTTGAGAATCAGGTGTTTTCAAGTATTCAGTGAATCTACTGAGCTACTGGCAGGTGAATGTCACAACAGAAGATGGCAATCTACCAAAGATCAACAGACTGAAGAAACAGAATCAGAGGGAGTGTATAAAGTTAATGTGTGTGCATTCTGGAATTCTAGGTTTATATCAGCTGATTTAATGACTTCCTGGATTAATCTGAACACAAATTGTGTTATTTTCAATACTGTTAAATGAAACATTTGAGTCAGATGCATTTTGGTGAAATTCAGTTACATTTAGCATTGTTCATACTTAAATTATTATTCGGACAAAAATGGAGAGACCAAAACCAAGCATTGATTTACATTAATCCTTGCCTGGGGTGCCACTAAAGATTTTTCTGCTTCTTTCTGATAAGGTGATGTCATATTGCTCTTCAGATAATTTTGATCTGAAGTTTAAGAATGGTTTACCCATAACAACAAGTTATAAATGGCAGAGCTCAAATTAGAACATAGAAGTTTCAGACTAATTCCTGCATCTCTCCCCCTAGATAGTGTTGTTATATACATTGAATGGACTGGACGTAGGACACACACCTCACTGATACCACAGAGGTTACTAATAAATTAGCTTTCTTTGTGTATATTTCCCCAGCAGCATGGAGAAAAACCTGTCTCTCATGATTCTTAGTTTGCAAGAGAAGTAAATAATTTTGATGTTAGTAAAAATTTTCTGTTACGCTGGGCTTATTAACTGAGACTGAACATTCCTTATGAAGCAGTAATTTGGACTCAGCCTTAAGTGTACTTTTAAGTACACTTTTCTGACAGTCTCTCTGAAACAAAAATGGGTAAGCTTTTACTTTAAAGCTGACTTGGTCCTCTGGCTGCTGATTCTATATTCTAGTGGTTAGGTAGTCTAATGTGAGTGGTTTAGCTACCAGTCATGCAATTGGTCATGGTGGCCACAGTCCAAATGGTGAGTGGACACAGTACAGAAATATTTTCATCTATGTGAATTGCCATTAGAGATTATTGTAATATTTGTTTAAATTCAAAATAATTGAATTCTTAGCGTAGATAATCATATGATAAATACAGATGAGTGAAATTTCAGTTACATTGTAATAATCGGCCTGACAAACATACACTTACATACAACTTCCATCCTTTGAAGGGTATCTCTAGCCATTGTCAGGCAGGTGTCTTTTGTGGTGCTTAGAAAGTTGTCAAAATTGAACAGTTCTGAATCACCAAAAATATAAAAACTTGCTCAGAAGATTGAATGTCAGAAGACTGAATCGTGCCCTTCATGGGAGAGAAGTCAAAATGCTGTGGCCCTTTAAAGGCTTTGTCAGTATTTTGAATTGTCTGTTAGATCACTGCAAAAATTATGCATAAGTATGAACCCTGTTCATGGCTGTGTGGGCACTGGTTTCATACTTCAGCAATGAAGTGATATGCAGAAGGGCCTTATTTCAGAGAGCATTTTCTCACTGGCAGTGGAATGGACAGTGTAAATTTTTTTCTCTTTCAAAATGTCATCTGTTGACAATAGAGACTACTACTTGACTAAGAGTCCAGCAAAACAACTCACAAATAGGGGCTAATTTTGGAACATTTTGTTTGTTATCCTTAATGTCAGATGGTAACATGAATGTCTTTATTTCTGTTTTAAAGAGGCAGCAGTAACTTCAGAAACTTCATATTGGAGGATTTTGATTGTTGGAACAGAACAGAGAACTGTGTTTTCAGTGTCATGAAAGAAGTGGTAGAAAGATTGAAGGGGGTATAGAAAGCAGAATAAAAGCTACTTCAGAATTCTCTTCACTCTTAAGGCAGTTATCAAGAAGCAGAGCTCCTGCAGAGTTCTGCTTGTATCTTAAGCATGTTTTTCACCATGTGTTCGTTCCTTCATTGAAACCTAATCAATCCTCTTATACCCCACAACACAAAAGGTTGAAATGTACTGAATTTCGAATCTAAGAAACCATTGTTAAGGGTGAGGGGTAGGAAAATCTCAGACTTCCAGTATTTGAGATTGTTTGATTTTGTTTCCATCTGCATTTGCTCATTTTAGTAAAATCTCTTAAAAAAAAAAATCAACAATGAATGAAAACCTCAGAAATCCTAAGTCACCTATCAAGAATTACTGTATTTTTGCTAGCGTAGGCTTGCATGGCCTAATTTTATGTAACATTGACATATATTTTTCTGTCAGGTCTGGTTCACTGTAATACATATGGTTTCATCTGTCTTTTCAGTAGAAGAGTAAAGGCCTGAAGAAATCACAGATGATGGCTTCTGACGCTAGCCATATGCTGGAAGCAGCTTTGGAGCAGATGGATGACATCATTGCAGGTAGGAGAATGCAGCATTTTACACAACTATTTTGAAATTGAACTGTTTGTCTTTATCCCTCCTGCAATTTTCCTGTTCAGGTTTTTTTTACTTTTTAGTTGTTCTCAGTTTGTGAAGTTCTCAGTGACATGCAGATTACTCTGCTTCAACAGTTATGTGAAGAAAAATTAAAGTAAAATAAAGAAAACCCACAATTGCACCAGAGATATGAATACTGAAGTAATAGAGATTTAGTTTGCTCTAAGCTATACGGTAGCTTAAACACATCCTAATTCATATGGTAACATTCCATTTTGTATGTGTTAGTTTTATATTTCAGTGTGTCTTTGAAAAAGATTTTCACCAAGGCTAGATATACATAAAAATGATGCAAGACAGAATTTGCTGTCTTTTGATGCTCTCATGGTAAGGCAATTAAAAATTTTTCTCTCAACATCACAGCTTCCAGGGAGAGAAGTTGATTTCTGCAGTTAGGACTTGGCAGCCTTAGGGTTTGTACTTACACACCTTTCTGTATGAACTCCTAAAAGAAGTATCTGGGTAGGGCCATGATCTCACTTGTGCACAATGGGAAAACATTAAGTTAAGCTTTATAAATTTAAATAGCGACACCCATGCTTGCCGCCTTTTACTTTTTTTTCCCCCCTCCATAATGATGAAGATGACATCAGCCTCTTGTTGGTGCAGTCGTGCTTGTTCCTGCTCTTCAGGTAAAGCTTTCTATCCAGAGACTAATATGGACCTTCAAATGTTACTGTCAGACTAGCCATGATTAGGCAGGAAGTCATTATTGGAGATGTTTAGATCAAAAAATCTCTACGTTTTTTTTTTCTCATTCACATATGAGTCTTCACTTTATTCAAAATGTGCAAGCTTTAACAGACTGCTAAGGTGTACAGAAGTGTAAATGTGAATGTAATAACTCCACAAATAACTTTTCACACCAATGGAACAAGTTCCAGGCAAATAAAAATATCATATATATATATATATTTCCCCCTCTCTTTTTTTTCTGAATGCAGTACCTTATTCAAACAAGATTTTAACTGGGAGAAGTTAATTGGGTTTTTATTTTCTTACCTCTTACAAAACATGTAAACAGATAGTCAGGAAATGCATACATCTGGAAATTTTAACTCATTATCTCTCTTCTGTGGTGATTTATACATAGCCCAGCACACACTGATGACACCATGGACACATTGATGATTCCGTTCTTCAGAAAAAGCAAGAAAAAAGAAAAACATATCCTATTAATATTGATTTTCAGATTAGACATTTTTCTTCCAGGAGCTGTCAAGGTTTTGTGCTATGTTTTCATTTGAAGGAAGGGGTGTTAGAAAACTTGTCATAATTTTGAGGATTTTCAAATTTTTCGTTCTATAGGTTTTCATCTCTTTCAATCTTTTCTTTTAATAGGTTGTGCTTCCAACACACCTTAAATTGTCCAGTACCTTCTCTTATGAGCAATGAAAGGCCATATATTCTACAACATCGCTTTTACCTCCCTCACTTACTTGACATGATGTTGGGGAAGAAAGAGAAGCAAGGCAAATGACAGAAGAAATATTCTGTGTGCATCAGCTATTCACAGCTATTTTGTATGCTGTTGGTGCCCAGGCTCTAAAACAAAAAGATTCAAGCATGCTAGTAGCATGTGGATTTTGTTTCCACAGTGCATGGATAGGTCATGAGCAATTTAGCAATCTCTTCAAGAGAGTTAACTTTATGACTTCACATTACTTGAAGTTTTAATCTAATGTCCACTGATATTCAGTATCATGTGGAAAACAGGCTTATATAATGATATCTAATGGGAAAAGAACCAAAATATTTCCCAGACAATGCATCTGTCAAGTCTCATCAATGTTGATTGAATGTTTCCTATATGATTGCAGAATTATATCTACCTGTACCAAAAAAACCCACCACATCTTACTCTATTTCTTTACTTGTTATTGGTTATAACATAGAGTAAAAACTCAGTTTGATGGGAAGATTGTTGACCCTATTTGCTTATCCATTTCTAGTGATGAAAAGTAATAAATAAGACATCTTAAAACAGGTTAAGTCTGTTTTGGTGGTTCTCCTCTAGCTAATGTTCTGTGTGTTCCAGAACAGTTTCTTGAGTACTCTGATATGATTGAAGGACCAAATATATCTGCTGGAGCCTATATTTGGATATAGTTATTATTCCAATTTGTCTCAAACAGAGGAAGATAGTAATTACTCAAGTTTGGTTCTTTCTAATTCAATCAAGTAAGCTTCTGGATGCAATTTGGGCAGGGACTGGAAAACAAGAATGTGTTCTTGTTCTGTATGGCAAGAGAACAAATAAGGTAGAAAACTCCTTCCGAAAGCGGGCTGGAGAACTGCCGTGAAACAAACCAGGACTGAGAGCCTTCTAACTGCAGATTTATATATACCATGTTATGCAAATACTGGACAAATCATCTGTGCACATGTAGCTGCTTTTAGAGTAGACTGGAAATAGCAAGAAATTAACTATTCAGAGCCTGTGCTATTTCAGTCCACTGTATCCAGATTCCATGGATTTCTCTAGGCAGCAAAAAACGGCTAAACTTCATGGCTGTTGGAAACTTAGGTAGCTGATAAAGAAGTTGCTTCCTGTGGAATGAGGCCTGAGTGGATGCTGGGAGAAGTATGGTCTTCTCTTGGCCTCAGAAACCTTTGCTTTAGGCCTAAAATGAGCATTAATCACTATTTTAGAGAAGTGAGAAGTCCAGAGATGAGTAACTTGCATCAGTTAATTTTTGGAGCTTAAGAAGATATATAGATATAGATATAGATATATGCATGCAAAACCAGCTTTCTCTGTTTAATGAAGAAAAGACTCCAGATTTATTTTATTGGTGGTAGTTATTATTATACTAGGTTGTGGTCTTGTTCTTTAAGGTAAGAACTGGGCATGAAAATACATATTACAAATATTTACATATTTGCAGTCTTACTTTTAGCCTTCTAGTTTTAAGAGTCATGCCTCTTACTCCAGATGTTAATGTAGCTCATACATGATTCTGATTAAGCCAAATAAAAAGTCTCCCTGTAGACTGTGTATCTTGGTGAATACAAAATATATTAGTGTTTAGAGTGTATGAGGGTAGGATTGTGAAGCAAGATTAACAAATTGAATTTCATTGGACTTGATCAAATTTGACAGATAGTTCAGTGTTCCCAAGTCTTCTATGCTTCAGTACGTCTGTACTGATAACCCACACTCATAGCTATATAAATTAAGCATGCTAAATGATTAGCCTTATTTGACTAAAAAAGCAAAAAGGGCTAATGTGATTGTCAATGAACATGACTTATCCATTAGCTAGAATGACTTGCACTCCAAACAGAGGCTTTCTCTAAAGAAAGCACCCATATGTCAGATCTGTCTGCATTCTTTATTTGAGCTGCATGATTTCACCATTGCTTCCCTCTGAGGTTTGACCAATCCATTACTTTCCCTTTTATTCAGCTTGTACTCATTTATTAGAATGTAGGAGGTTTTTATAGGACTATAGATTTTAATTATTTTTCCTTAGCAATATATCCTAATGAGTTAAAATAATTTTTATTTTACTTTTATCTCAAACTGCTTCTCTCTGACAACAGTCTGGAAAGCCATTATTTCCTTTTGTGAATAATGACCATAACTGTAAGTTACAAAAACTCCTGTCATAATATTATAACCAGCTGCAGCTCCAGAGTCTCTTCAAATTCACCAAGTAATCCCTGTAGTTATTGGGTTTCCTTTTAACTAGAGCTTCTGCAATCATTGGTTACTGAAAAATGAGGAAGTTAAATGTGTTATCACATGGCTGTGTACTGATATTTCAGTATTAGTATTGAAAGATTAAAAAAATATAAGTAATTAAAAACTTTGTCAAAAAGTTGTCTAAGCAGTGTGAATGTTTAAATAACCATCTCTTGAGGTGGCAGAGTGCTTGTTTTCAGTTTACTTTGGCTGTATGCTGAAAACCCAACCACTTCCCACACCCTTACTGAAAAAGGGGCCTTTGGAGGAAGTTATACTTAAGAGACAAACAAGATTTTAATTAACTTTTAATACATTTTTCTCATGGGATCTATATGTCAGAATTTGAAGGAGAATCAGGGTGGGGGGAGTTTGTAGAGGTGGGGTTTTTTTCTTTTTCTTTTCTTTCACTTTTCTGCACCATCATAGTTCTCCTATGAAAACAACAGAGTTCAAGTTCCAGAGCTATCCTCTGTTCCTGGATGTGTTAGATTACTAAAACACCTCCAGTTAAGCAACTAAAACTCAGAGTAGAGATGCAGGAGTGAACAGAAAATACTAACATACTCATTTTACCCCCTCTGGATGAATTTAAGGTTTTATGGAATAAGGTATTTACTGAGTTCTTACATAAATATTAGGAAATCAAAACGTTTCCTAGTGAATTTATCCTTTACTCACAAGTAGTTGTATCCATCACCACAGGATTCTCTCAGAATGTAAGGACTAGTCTCACAGCACTTTAAGCGAAGCAGACAGACAACTCTGTTCTGCTTCGTAAGGGATTGAGATTGTCCAGATCAGACACAGAGCACTTAATGCTATTTTTTGTGGCGTGTTTTGGGGGGGTGAAGGGGACTTATTTGAAGTACATGCTGGGTGACATGCAGCTGATGGGCTGTAACCTCTTATGATGAGGTAGATAGATAGAGAATAGCTTCTATTTTTTCTTTTCAATTTGTACACTTCCAGATGGCTTTATATCTTTATCACTTATGGCCTATTCAAGCTTCACAGTATTTTCAAACTCAGAATTTAGTTTCTGTCATAAAGGTACATAGCTTTTTATAATTTTAATATGGAGAACTTGGTGGAATTTCACGTTAGAGCACTGAACCAAAACAGACTATACTTGAAATAATGATGAGAGAAACAAATTAATTTGAATAACGAGCAATTTCTTTTGTTAGACATCAGAGTAGTTGAACAGCAACAGCTGCAGTGGTTTTCTTGTATTTTCTAAATAAATTGTAATTGTGTTAATAGACTGCGCTTCACTTATGATTAGTGTATTTTGTTTTCTTTTTCAATCAATAATTTAGACTTTTTCTGAACAAAAAAAAATCTGCAGCACTTTTTATCTTGTTACTGTTATGCATTAAGATGAGCACTTGCAAAGTTATGCTGTACAAGATACTATAGTGGCTTTTTGAAACCATTTGCTAGAATGTATTTATGCATAGATCTTATAGCAGTAGAGAGATGAGAAAGGAAATTAAATAGTAAATTACTTGAAATTAGGTCTTTGATAGAGAAATATATAACATCTTGTCATAACATTTCCAGAAAATTGCACATTAAGAATATTGTGAGGGGAAAAAATACTCAATGTTAAAGGAGAAAATATAAAGCCACAGATATGCAGGTTTTATAATTTGTAGTTCAACATTTACCTTTATTTAATCACATTTCTTATAGATTGTTAGGTGCTGACATTTAGCTTCAGATACTCAACTTTGGAAAAGCTGATGAGATGCTGTCAAAAATAACAGATTTATAACAATTTTAAAATATTTTAATCTTCACAAGTATATCAGTCCACTGTTGTTCTATTTATTTAATCAATAAAGTTTTCACATCAGCTTCCTGTGGTCTTTCAGGTTTGTTAACAACTTCTGAGACACGGCCTCAGAAGCTGTGCGTGCACTTGAATAACCGTTACAGCCATTTGATAACTGTGTTTTGCAGGGGCTTTACACATGCTGTACCCTTCAAGTTAAGACTCTGCGTAATTGTTCAGGTGCAGTTTCAATCTGTGTTTTAAAAGCATTTGAAAATCATGGCAACTTGCATGTTCATTGCGTGTGTGCAGCATTGTCTACTCATTCCTTACCCAGGGTTGCCAGAGCAACCTGAAGTTTGGAATTTCCTCAATTTTGAGTGCTTAACCTTGCAAGGGGTCACTATAGCTATTTGGGCTACTGTCCCAAAACATGCTTCCCATACTCTTGCTATCCTAAGCATATTTTCTCAGAGATAGTGGGGGTCAGAGAACAAGATATGAGTAACGACTCTGAATCTTGTTTGTAGTACTGGCAGATTCCCTCTGTACACTGGACAGTACTACAGGTTCTCATGGACCTGAAAGTACTGAAATTTTTTTTTTCCTGTAAATGCTTTGTGATCTTTTGCAAAAACATGTTTAAAATTGTTTTGTGTGAAACAAAATTGTCCTTTGGAGGTTCAAGTCAATGATTTACTGATCAAGTAGGTCTTTGACTTCCCTTGCATGTGTTCCTGCCTTTCCAGCAAAACAACAAAATCAGAAGTTTTCTGGAAAGTAAGAGTTAAAACTAATTCTAAATGGTGAAATATTTGCAATTGAAATATGCTACTTTAAATTATTTATCTCTGACTACAGGTAAACAGTTCTGTCAGTATAAAACAACAAAAATAGTTATGACTTAGACACCTGCATCAGCTTACCAAAACTGCAGTACTGCATTGTGTTTAGGCAAAACAAAATCCATACATCATAGTTTTGAAAAATAATAGAGAAGAAGCAGAGACATAAATAGCTGCAGAGGCAATATGTAGCACAGAAAAGTAGTTAAACCATGATGGCCATAACCCCGTAGGATTGAAAATCTGAGACACAAAGGTTCTGTTGTGGATTATATGATGTGATCTGTTTTTCAGTGCATGAGTCATTCAGTTGTTTAATAGGCTAGCAAACAGATTTCAAAGACTTAAACAAGTTTTATCAAACATGGGAATTTTTTTAAATTTAAAATCAGCTTATCAGCTTCTTACTTCAAGGCAGTGAAACTGATCTGAAATTCTTGTTAAATCAAACTAGTGTAATTTTTATAAAACAATATGCCTTTATTTCCTCACAAATTGAATGCTTTTATTCTCTGCATGCTTTCAGAGGTTCATTTATTTCATGAAACAGTATATATGTTACCATAGCTTACTACTGCTTACTACAAACAATTATGGATTTTGTACTAAAAAGACAAATATTGTTGTCACACAACACTTTTAATTAGACTACTGTTTTCACAGTCTTTACACAGAAAGAAAATCAGTGCAAGTATTTGTTGTTCTTTTTCTTTAATAAAATCTGTTGATCCTATTTTTCTTGTGCACTGGAGGCTTGGCCTCAGATCTGTATTATAGCTGCATAATCCATCTTCCCTTTTTCACCAGCTCTAAGGCTGTTTAGCTTGTGTTTCTGGATAGGAGAGATCTTTTTGTTGTAGTTGTGTATACAGTACCTAATGTGCTGCACATCACAGCCTAGAGTCTATCTATGTAAAAGGAAAATGGTTGAGTAATTACATAGATAATTTGCATAAGAAATTATAGACAATTCTTGAAAATTGTCTCAAGGATTCCACTTGTGGTTCTAAAGTTCAGTTGAAAATCGTTCGAGGTGTGTGAAACTTGCATCTGAATGTGGTCATTAATCTTTCTAGGCTTGGAATTTTTTTCCTAGGGCTTCCTGCTAATCCAGCCTAACAGTTACTGTTCCTTGTAGTTAAAGATCTAAAAGCAGAGATTTGAAGAGAAGCTCATATGAGCTGTGATTTAAAACACACCATTTGTGATGTATTTTGCATTAGAGTATTAGAGGAAAGGATTGCGTGAGCTACTTCTTCACTCCTTTGGCGGAAGGCTTAGGAACGAGGGCGCAGAATTATGTCCCATCCAGACTTTACTACTAGTTTACATAAATTCATGTTTTCAAGGCTGTCTTCATGAGAAAGAAAGACTTATGCTTCAGAGAAAATTACACTTTGTAGTCTTGAAGGAGAGAGGAAGAACTTGGACAACCTATATGCTCGTTGAGTAAAAACGCAGGTAAAAAAGAAAAAGTTCTCTAGCAGCATGTTAATTGACTGAAAGGACAGAGAAAATGTATGTTTATAATTTTAACCACTGTTGGTCAGGTGTCAAATCTGCTACCCTTGAGAATTCAGATCTATGGAAAGTCAGCCTAGTGTAAAACTTGCATTTGGGTTTTGATGTGGGTCTTCTGGGTTTTTTCTGCTGTTTTCTAGACTAAAGGAGTCAGCAGTTTTAAGAAAATCTCCTTTTAACCACTGATAGCTGAGTTGTGTATTACCAAGAATTTTTTTCTAAAACTCAAGACAATTCTAGAACAAAAAGGCTGAGGTAATGTGGGTGAATGCAGGGGATCAGGAGTTACAATGCAACGACAAGTGAAAGATCAGAAACAGTATCTACTGCTAAGTGTGGTGAAAGTTGGATACTGGATGATTGTATACAATATAAGCTGTGGAGACAGGATTTTCAAACAGGCAAACCTTTCCGATTATTTCTTTACTTCTGCTTAGTAACTTATTTTTGCAGCCACCGGTAGTGCTGTTTTCTGAATGGGTTGTGTATTTGCCCAAAAGGAACATTTCATTGAAGCCATTCCTCTAATTGCAAGGAATTTTGAACTAAAAATGTGCTTGCATGGTCAAGGTGTATGACATATGTAACTTAGAAGTTGTTTGCCTTTTTTTTTTTTACTTTTGTTATTCTTTCTATCATACGTGCAGCAACGTTTAATCTCCTTCATCCGCTGACTGTATATAGAAGCCAGAAATGAGCTGCCTGGAATGTCTTAGTTCCAATTTTTTTCCCCCCTTTCTTTCTTTCCTACTCCTCTAAGGTGGACATTTATGATGATTAATTGTGTTCCAGCAATACGCTAGGAAACCATGGTGTTGAGTGTTATATAAACATAATGACAAAAGATTACCCTATGTCCTGTTTACCCCTTGAGAAAAGTGAGCCATGGGAAGACTGTAACTTGCTCAAAGCCATATAAAATGAGTCTTTCTGCAGGAGTTCAAAACTGCACACATTTTTCCTGAATATCTGTAAAATACTGTGCTTGAACCACATTTCAGCTATCTATAACAGAGCGACACAGAAATTAATTGCTGTTAGTGGTACAGTATAATGGTAATATATAGTGTTCTGTTTGCTCTGTGGCAACTTTTTTTTTCTTTTTTTCTTTTTTATATCTTTTTTCTCTCTTTTCTTTTTCTTTTCTTTCCTTTTTTTTTTCTTTTGCATTGATCTGCACGGAGATTCAAATTCTTACTGTCTGGTGCTAAATCTTAATGTGGTTTGCAGCATGATGAGGTAAAGGTTTAAACTAATGCAAAAAATAAAATTATTTACTCCTACGTGCTTTTACTGCTGTTTTCCAGGGTGTGTTCTTGTCTTTCTCATGAGCAATATATATACACTTCTTAATATGAAACTATATGGAAAACAAACAGGAGACTCAAGCCTGTGATTCACTTGAATTTAAGCAGTAAAACAGGATGCTTTTTGAATTAAAATGCAGAGTTGAACTCCACGCTTTTGCATTTCTTTACCTAGTATCAAGTGCATTAGTTGTTGCATTCAGAGGAATTCATCTTCAATTTCAGGAGGGAGCAAAACATACTGCTGTAGCAAACCAGTTTAAAAGTAATTTCACAGAGGAGGAGTGTATGTGTGTGCTGCATGGGGGCGGTGAAGGGTCATGGTCTCTGGTGATGCACTGAGATCTGTTGGTAGCTCCTGATGCAGACAAGGGGAGGGATTTGTAACTTTTGTTGAGTACTCTGGCCCCTATCCAGCAAAGCACTTTTAAGTCTTTGCTTTATATTTGTGATACCAGTGACTTGAAACTAGTGGAATTTGGATTACTGAAAATTGGAATCTTCTGATGGTGTCAGACATGGGAACATTCTTCTCTCACTAGTGCATGCTTCTTGCAGTCTAAGTACAAATCTTGATTTTTATTTTTTAAATCATTTCTTTCATGGATAATTTAAAATTATGAATGTAATCAAGCCTTTCAATCTCTACTTCATTTAACTTCAGTTGGTATTAATTCAAGAAATGTTTTTCCTTTCAAGGTTTAATGGAACTAGTGCATATAAGAATTTACAGACAGTTCACTTATTAGCTCATTACATCTTTATTCATGTAAGCAAACAAATACTGTGCTGCCTGTTTACTATTATTAGCTAAGAAAATTTTAAAATATCTTTATTGTCTTCTGCAGTTTAAAATGCTGTACTATTTATGCTCAGAATGAATTTCCAGTCATAAGTATAGAGTAAGTCATAAGACATCCTAGCTTTGTGTGTCGTTAGGTAGTTTAGGGAGCATGAGTTTGCCATGAGGATGCCTTTGACTATTTTTGTGTGTTGCATCTCTTTGTTAGCAATTAATAGAAAAATATTCCCTTCTGGCTTTTTTTTATTTCTTATTTCATGCAAACTTAGGTGGAGGAAAACTTGAGGCAGGCAGGGGACCAGTACAAAGAAAACCCTGAAAATTCTTAAATTGACTTTGTCTCGGTCACTAAACCTCAAGCTGATGTTCTTTCCTGATAAAAACCTATTACCACCTTCCAAGTGTCTCTACAGAGGGCAGGACTGTCCTCAGGACCCACTTTAGAGTACAGCTATGGAAACTCAGCACACGTGTCTTACACATTGACCCAGTTCTTGAGAGCTCTGAGAAACTATGACCTTCCATTGCTGTGTACCATGTGAGACTTTAAGGATGCTTAGAATTCTGCCAGTCTGAACAGCGAGTGGAAGAGCTTGGGATAACTGAAGCATGCATATGGAGAATGCCTAGGCTCAGGAAATCACATAACATGCAATTCCTGGCTCGCCCTGCCTGTGCTGCAACAGTTGAGAAGTTTTGCATTTATAGAACTGAGTTTCTGAAGGGTGACAGTTGTTTTGCTTGCCGAGATTCTAAAGAGTGTTTCTATATGGTTTTTTCCTAGTGTTTTGATAGAGGCAAATCAAATAAAGGCATGCCAAAATGTGTGAATTTTACTGTAATTGAGTCTTCCTATGGAATTTAAAATTAGTTTCTGTAGAAGGTAGATGTTACCAGTAATGCTGTCGCCATGATAAGCTGAAGATGAAGGCAGGATGTGTGATATGCAGTGAGGCATTTAGACTGGTGAGGGAAGATGTCACCAATACTGTCCACAAGAGAGTTACAGTGGTATGCACGGTATGCCTGTATCTTTGGCTGTAGAAACTAGCTACCTAGTTTAAATAACTGAACTCATGAACAGTTGTTTTAAATATGTATTTACCTTAAAGATTGTTACTTTGATTTCACACTTGAAGCATTGGTTGTGGGCTTTAAAGTTTGTGTGGGTTTTGTTTGGATTGTGTGAATTTTCTCTTGTCTGGATATTAAAAGTATTCGTATAAATAACATGAAGAATGGTATAGTGGAATGTTCCATTAAGTTTTTCCCATTCCATATCTATTTTAAATTGTCAGTTTCTTGAAAGGATAACTACCAAAGCTGATTATGAAATAACTTTGCATTCTGTCTGCTTTTCTGGTGTGAAAAGTACTTGCTAAGCAAAAAGAAAAACTTCGCAGGAATGTGAAAACTAGTTCCTAATGTCACTAGAACCAAGGAAGCCACATCTCTAAAAGTGGCATTAATTCCATTTAAAAAGACAATGACAAATTTCAATTTGTGCGCGTATCTCTTTTGGAAAGTAAGTAGTGAGCCACTCTGGCTGAATGAAAAGATTTAAGAGGCTTTATGATCCAAATGGCTCTTACACAGTTTGAAAATCTGTTATTTTTACTTGTTAGTGTTCAGTCTGCATTAGGAACTACATAAACAGAAACAACAAAGCTTACATAAGTACTTGAGAGTATAGAAGTACACAAGAAAATATCTTTTAGTGTTTAGAATACTCAAATCCCGCAAAAAAGTTAGTTGAGATAGTTCAGGAAGACAAGGTTGATTTATGAGGTGAAGCTGTCTTGTGTAACAGCCTTTGTGGCACCGGATATTGAAGAAACTTTATCTTGGACATGGTCTTAGCCAGAAATTAAGATGAGATCTCAGACTTGAAGGTATTAAAATAAGCTCGCACAAGCAACGGAAGTCAGCAGGATCAAACGGAATATTCTGAGTTTGAAAAGAGGTTAAGACTTTATGAAACACTCCAGTAGTGAAAATAGAAAAGTATAATCCCTGCTACTGAGGCTTGCAAAACTTGAGACATTTCTTGGGATGGTTTTGCTTTGTTTAAAACAGTCAAACAAAACCCCACATAAATTGTACAGTAGCATTCAAACTACACAGTTTGTTGCAAAGATAATTGATCTGACAGAATTCCTGGTGTCATTAAAGCAGTAGTTGAAGAATACCTGGTAAATTATGATTTAGAATTTTCACAGAGGCTTTGAGTAAAATTAAGAAGCCACAAAATGAGAGAAAAAATATTTTCTTGGATGAAAAATTGATCAAGATGGGAAACTATGAGGATTAAATGATCAATTAGCATTTTGGCTAAAAGCTAATCTAGATCCAGAAGGCACTTCAGAGTAGGGCCATTTCAGACCTAGAGTGTCAGTGTACTTGTATTTAAATATCAGTTGTGTGCCAGGCTATATGTAAAATGAACTATTGAGTTCAAAGATAGTTTGTAATGTCCCAATAATGGTAGATAAATAACTATAGCAGGCAAATTAACATTGATTAATGCCGAGTAGAGTGCATTCAAAAAGAAAATTTCAATAATTTGTACATTGGGGTTTCAAATTAGAAAAATCTGCTTAGGAAAAAAATTATTTTCAAGGGCCCAGTGAAGACTTCTGTCCTTTAATAACTTAGATGTAAATTATGTTAAACACAGGAGTAAACCAAAGAATGGAATGGAGATTATTATAATCCCCTTGTGTAGATCAGTGATACAGTCTTCTAAGGAATACTGTATGCTATGTGTAACCAACATACACCTGTAAATTATGTTACAAAATGGAAGGATTGAGAGGAGTACAATACAAATGATCAAAACCCTGAAAAACCTCCCCATGAAGTCAAATAAAGGGGGAAAATGCAATTGCTAATGCTAGAGAGAACAGGAAAGAAGATATGAGTACAACCTATTATGTACATGAGGCAATGAATTGTAAATAAAAACTGTAAAAAGTAGAACAAATAGAAGTTTTCATCTGACTAGTTCTTAAAGAAAGAAAGGCATATTATATTAAATTAACATCTGAAACTCAGGACTGATGAAAGATAGGTTATTTTAAGTGTGCATCACATTGAAACAGAGAATTAAGACAGAAAGGTTCAGAGATGTTATAATTTGTATTATTTATAATTCTTTGGTCAAGTGAGATACGTCTGTTGCTGCTGATACATTATTCTTGAGAAAATAATATTGGTGCTGGAGGGAGGTGCTTAAGTTAGAGAGCTAGCAAAGTTTCATTAGCCATTTTTATTTCTAACATTTTGGGTTTTATTCTCTGTGGGAGGTTTTTAAATCTGTTGAAGGTCACATATTTTTCTATTTCTGGTAACGTGATCTAAGTTTCTAGTCAAAGGACTGCATCAAGCTTTCTTAGTTGCTTAACACTGCTCTGTGTGGGGACTTGGCGTGTAGCTGAGAAGTTAGTGACATCTCATGGTAACCATGGAAAATAACAGGTGATTAGTGGTAAGATTTTGGCATTTGTAATTTAATGGGCATTGCAAATGTTTTCTAGGTCAAAATTCTTTTTTTAATATGCATGTACATACCTCTCTCATTCAATTCTTTGGTGTTCATTATTTATCTAGAGACTAACTCAAGTATTTCTAAGCCTAAAACACTGATTCTCTTCAGTTAGCACCTGAAGTCCAAATGTTGTAGTGTTCAGTACCTCTATATTTGTCACTTACAAAAAAATTATATAACATTATTGTCTCTCCTGGTTTTACTTGGTTTAGGTACAAAGTCAGCTACAGAGTATGCTAATGGTGGTTATGATATTGTGTCACCTGCTCCATCAGTATACTTGGGCACATTTCAAATTTTGCATCTCCTGGAAGATCTAAAGATGGCATTGGAAATGCTAGAGGATCCTCAAGAGAAAGAAGCATTGCGAAATCAAATTCCAGGCGCCACAGCAGTGTGCATACGGGAGTGGTTTGAAGAGAATCTGGTGAGTAGTTATTTATAGTTTTTCTGGTTTGTTTGCACACAACATTGGTTCAAGTGTTTTTGTATTTATTGATATACATTGTTTGATTATTACTTTTAAATTAAAAGAAAACAACCAAACAAACCAATTTTAACTGATAAGTTCTTTGGTCTGTCTGCTACAGGTGTGAATACCAAAGATGTTAGAAAATTTAGAGATCCCTGGAGTGTGAAAACTTTAGATGATGTGTTTCATACCTGATACTGCCGTCTGTACTTCCTCTTTGAAAGCATCTGCTTTATTCCTTTTTTTTGTTGAACCATTGGTGGTGATTTGGTGTTTCAGTGATTTAATGGAGTTGGATTTTGTGCTTGTCCTCTGAGGAAGAAACACACCATTTGTGGAACTAAAGATGTGCTTTTTGAAAAGGCTCCATTTGAGTTTCTATGGTCTGGGAACATATCAGGTTCTTGAGTTTACAGTATAACTGAGCACAGCAGCTGGGCTGCCACTGCTTTGAGACATGAAAAAGGTTTGATAAAGTTAACGCTGAATTTAGAAAGATTATTACTATCTATAGTTGCTGTAACTGCACATATCTTTTGACATAGTTAAAATGAAATAAAGTATCATTCATTACAGACTTTTAAATACTTAAGAACCGTATTAAAATTTTTTGTCTCAAAGTGAATGTCTGGAATGGTTTACATGCCTAACGATTTTAAATTCTTTGGCCTTACAAACAGGACAAAAAAGACCTGGAAATTATCATGGAGAATTCATATAAAACAATTTTCTGTATAGTGTCAATGCTTCTTGTTAAATATTTTAGTATTGCTAGTGACCACATGACATATCACAAAGCAGGTAGTAATTTCAGCATTAAAAATTAACCGCTGCAGTAACCACTGACTGTGTTTGACTCGGTAAGCTAGGAGGAAACGTCTTTAGTTACGGTTTCGTTTTATAACTCTAAATGAACTTCTGCACTTTTAATTCTTTTTTATTTTTTTTAATTCTGAACATCTTTATGGAGCCTTTTTCTGAGTAAGGAGGAACCATCATGTTCTTACAGTGATCCTAAAATGATTTTAAGCATGAGTGAAAGCCTTATTTCCAGGATCACAAAACATGATCTTCCTTCCAGCAGAACATTTATATTTAAAGCAAGCCACTTCACCATGTAGCTTTATATACTGATGCTTAAAATGCTGATTCTTGAAAACTCGTAGGTGTTTTCTTGATTATGGTTTTTTTTTCTCAGAATCTAATTCTGAAAATCTTTCTAAATGTTCTAAATTTGAGGAAACAAGAAGGGGAGAAGAACAGAAGAAATAGTAGAGGAACGTATGGTGGAGGCAATTTTTTTAAACAATGTGATTTGCCTTACAATATATGCTGCGCTTTGTCTTGATTCATGCTCTGCGGTTTTTTAGTGGTAAAAGTATACTGTTTAGCAGAAATAGAATAAATTTCATAGAGTCTGATTGCCATTTGGTTACGATTAACTTTCAGAAGAGATTATTTCCACTGTGTGTTAAAATCAGGCAATTTTTTTCCCCACAGTATCTTTACAGGAACTTGGATTAAAACAGTAAACCCCTGCTCAGAATTCTGACTCAGTGGCATTTGTGAAGTTTTGAAATTTACTTCAAAGTTTTATATTAAGCATTTGTTAAAGTGTTCTGTTGAAACCTAATCACTGGTCTCTTTATTGTTTAAGACTGATTTCACAGAGTTATCTGTCCACAACAGAAGCAGAAAATAACTGTAATACAGGAGGCTTCGTTATGCTTGAAAACATGCTTTTTATAAAAGCATCAATAAAATTTTTCAGCAACAGCTGAGTGGGATGAGAATATATTCTGAGCAATGTCAGTTAAAGCCAATATATTTATGTGCTGGTAGTTTCGACTGTGGCACTCGACTGTTCAGAGTCACGATGGAGCTATATATAGCTGAGTCGTTCAATTGCCAAGTGGTATTGACACATGTTAAATTGAAAATGGACCAGAGGAGCCTGCTCGGGACAGTTTAGAAAAGGTGTCATTCCATAAGCATTCACGTTTATTTGTGCCAGCTTGAAACATTAGATGGATATGTTTTCTGAGCAATAGTCAGTCAAATGTTGTATGACCCAGTCCTCCAGTGTGCTCCATCTCCCTTTCAGTGAGTTGATGATGTAAAGAAGCCCTGAACTGGAAGGTCTGATCCTCTCAGAGTTCCCCAAGCGTGTTAGAGCATTCACAGCACACAAGAAATTGCAGAGAAGTGTACTTCGTATGTGCAGCTATTTATGAATACTAGAGAGTGCCTTTGAGCAAGTGGAAAGGGGGTATGCACTGCTTGCCTGGAATTTTTCTAAACCAAGACTATTTTTTTAACGATCTGTAGTTGCTTTGTCTTGGAGTCAGCCTTATCTCTATCTGTGACTGCTCGCAGCTGTCAACAGAGGTAAGAAAGTCTTTCCCCAAAGTGATAGGAGCTTAAAAAGCTTTGCAGTGAGTAGGGCTGATTTAGATCTGTTAAAATTACATGGTGAGATTAGGTTTTGGCATTTTCTTTTGCTCTTGCTATGATCAGTAATGCTTCACAGAATCACCTTTAAACTGCAATGACCAGAAGTGATTAAACACAATTGTGTTATGGCCTTAGGCTAAGAGTACTCATGGAAGAAAGGTGGTACTCCTGTTATAATAGCAGGGCCTATATTTTTATTTGTCAAATTTTTCAGGATTTCAAGGTAGTCTACTGATACATTGTGATGTTAAGACCCTGGGGGTAGTTACCACCCATGTGGGTATCCACACCTTGATAGCAGCAGAGGAAATAGGGGGCTACTCTATAGGAAACCATGATTGTATACAGATATTGCATGTTACCCTTCAAAAGCATTAATGTGATTTATTCAGTTTAAGTTATCTAGGACTCTTTCAGCTGTTGGCCTTGGTACCTTCATGTACCAAGGCACTAAGTGGCTGAATATCATATTAGTTCATCTTTGCTTTTGTGTCTGGTATTAGGCATAGTCCCTTTTTCATTTCACATTATGATATGTCACTAAAATTTTCAGTTGCGTTGCTTTTCATTGATTTAAATATGATACATTGTGTTAATTTAACGAACATTAATGTATAAATATAAGTGCTGTGAAGTAACTGGGTTTTTAAGTGTAGCTAGAGGAAACATAAGAAAATGTTTTCCATAAAGAAATTAACAGAGGGATTGGAAATATATGATTATTTCCTTGAACAATAGTGCTGTTAGATAAGGTATAAAGGTAATGATCATGTAAAGAAGCTGGGGACAAAATTTTTTTTTTTAGAGGTATTGATTTGGAGGTGTTACCTGAATGTCAGAGGATGGCCATAAGTTTGAAGTATTTCTGCATATAACCTTAATTTAAGATTTTACAGAATTTGGGTAGGTTGTTTTATATACTGGTTTATTGTGCTGAAAATGAAACCTGACTTATTGTAATATGTTCTGTGGTAGAATATTTCTTTAAATATTCTCTTTACGTATTAGTGTATTCTTTTCTTGCCTATAGCAGCTGGGGGGGAGTGTTCATGGAGATGTTCTGTTAAGTAGAAAGCACTTTAGTTTTTATGCTAAAAACATAGTACTCAAGTTTCTTACAATCTGCATTTTCTTCTAAATAAATTTCATGCAAAAAGTTATAGCTCTTCTAGAACTTGGGCTGGAAAAGTATTTCAGCATATGGCAAAGAATGTCTTAAACTGCCAAGAATGTGCAAATGTCTGTGGATGAATTAATAAACAGTAACTTCATTTAAGCATTGGTACTACATTCTTTGTGCAAGCCAAGGGAAGAGAGCTAGTTATTACTTGAGCAATGACCAGAGAGGGCATAATAGTGCTAGAGATATGTGATAGCACAGAGCCTGCAGATGGGAATGACTCCAAAGATGTCAGCACCTGTTTGAAGTAAGGTTAAGGGGTGAGGTTAACCAGGCTGGCTTTTAACTAATGGCTCTCTGATTATTTCTGAAATACACTATGGCTTAATTCTTTGATTAAAATTTGTATGTTATACTGGGAAAGGATTATTTGTTCAAGTGTCTACATAACATTATTTCTAGTTTATTTTCCAGGACACTTGTTGGGGTGTTTTAACTTATCACAGGTAAAGCAAATATGCTCATATACAGAATGCAGTTTGTTTGTTTGTTGTTTTGTTCCAAGATTTTAATCTTTCTGTGCCTCTTAGGCATTATCAATTAGGATTCTGAGACTAACTATCTTGCTGGAAATGCTTCATCTAGATTTCTGAAGCCATTCCTCACCATATAAAAAGGATTTCTTTTTCCACTGTCTTTTGCACAAATGGCCTGAATTTCTTTTTGCACAAGTACTCCTGTGCAGGCATATTCTCATAGCCTTGTTATTTCTTCACTTTGAAACTCTTGTGGGTTTTTTCTGTAGCATGAGAATGACGGGTGTGTGAATTGGTGTGCTGAGGACATTTTTCCCTTTTAAAATCTGGTCCTGATCCCTTTCTTTCCAAAGCAGCCCAGACACTAGGACTGGGAAGAGCACAAAATAATGGATGTAGTAAAAGTTGATATTAACTCTTGGGAATGAGGAAGTTTTTGTTGCACGTCCTTACTCAGCTGGCCTCCACTGAGGGCGCTGGGAAGACGTAGTTGGTCATCTCTGTTCTTGGCCTAAAAGGCTGAATATATGCTCTTTTAGTGTTTTCAGAGACTGATGGGTTTTGAAACCAAAAACCCTCTAAAAGTTATTGCTGAAAAGGAAGAGAGGTGCTATGCTCCAGGGACCTGGACCTGGCGGAGGCTTAATAACTTCTGCTCCGCTTCCTATTCCCCTGCCCTCTAACCTTGCAGGCAGTGCAGTGCCAATACAGGGATGCTATTGACAGCGTGCATATGGGCTGCTCTAAAAGATCATGAAATATTGTATTTTACAACAAATTTAGCTGAATAAAATGTAAAGTTGGTAAAATAACACTAATAAATGTAATTTTATAATGTTCCTGGGGCCTCAGCTGGGCAGGAGAGAGAGGGACAATGATGGAAAAGCCAACAGCTCTGTGCTTCCTTGGCTCCATTGTTTATAGGAGAGGAAGGAATACAGCAGACTGTCAGGTTGCCCTGTGCTCCAGAGTTGTAAGAGGATTTATGGATAGTTTTTTGCCTCTTCATAGGTTTGGAATAGAGGGACATGAGAATTGTTACCTGGTTGTTTAAAGCATTCTGTTACTTTCGGTTTCAAAGCTTTTACAGCATGCCTGTTTACTGTTTGAAACATTTAAAATCTTGTTTGAAATATTTGACATTGCTTAGCTGAGTGTTTTTTATGGGTTCTATATCAGCAGGTATTCATGTGACCGGCACCTTTGGTGTTCTGCAAACAGAATTTTTAGTTCTATCAACAGTGGCAGTAGTCAGCAGTTTTCTATGAAACTACAGAATTGGCAAAGAAATCCTAATGGGTTTTAATGCAGTTTGTGTAGTATAAAAACTTCGTTAATTTTAAACATTTTAGTGCCCTGCATTGCATTTATATTGCTGTAATGTGTGTTTTCAGTTATTTTTGGAGATGACACTGGAGAAAACAAACAATTTGGTGGGGGAAGGGAGTAACAGCTAGATCATTCTCTCTCCATGGGATGACACTTGGATCATACTGCAGTGACAGTGAGGATTTTTGCTTGGTTTTTAATTCTCCATTGAACTAGAAGTTAATGCTCAGTCAAGAACTACACACAGACATGGATTTTCTAAAAATAAGAAAAAAAATACAGTCGTAGCCTGATGAAGTTGTCCACAGATTGCAACGTATTTTCCTTATTTTCACACTTCCCAGAGAACTTGCTTATCCAGTGAAATGGAAAAGTATTCTAAGCAAATCTGGGGCAATTGATTTGCATTCAGTTGGTGTCTGGAACCTTTTCAGGCCAAAGCTCAAGCAGGATGTAAAGTTCAGCATGCAGGTGACAGGCTAAAAGTGAGCATGTGACTGTCTGGAATGTATGTTGTCAACATTTGTGCTTGATAAGACTCAGAAAATTCAGACACGTTTACCTTTTAATCAGGAAGAATGACTGTAACAGAATTAAGAGGCCTTTGCATGAAATCCAGGACAAATGACAAGGCAGAATTAAGGTACGTTTGTCTTTTAAAATACTTAGAAGAGGAGAAATGGATAGTCACCTAGCTGCAGATGCTACACTGGGGCACTATTAAGTAGAGTAATATAGTTTTCCTGTATTTTTTTTAGATTAAAACCGAAATTATTAAGAGATGATATGTGGTGGAACGTTTTAAAAGACCTATGTTTTCCCTTCCCTAAATGAGAAATGTAGGGCGTGGGACTCCATGGTGGTGGTGCTATGAGATACACAATACATTGAGATTAAGTTTGATGTATTTGCTCTTCTCCATAATTAGATAACTAGTCTTCTGGGGGAAAAGTGCCTTAAGCTGTACTGATGTTAGTGTTCAATGTCAATAGAACCCCTTTTCAGTCTGGAGTTTGTCAGCCAGGAGAGAGCCTGTGTTGCATACAGAAGTGTACTACATGAGGTGCGTTTTAAGTTTTATGATTATTTTTTTAAATGGACCATTGACAAGGTACTAAGGCTTTTGCCAGATGTTATTAGCTGTTCAACAAATAGCTGGTCTCATTAACTTTAAGATAGAATAGAAACTTCTACAACCAGCATAGAATAAGTATGCTCTATGTACAGAGCAACTCAAGTCCTCCTCTGATCTCTCCTGCAGCAAGGTTTACCTCTGGAAACTGACAGTTCCTTCATCTTGTCGCATTTATTAGTGATTTTAAGTATCCTAGAACCTTTAGAAGAGTTGTAGCACCCATTTTTTAAAAAAATAGTGGTTTTCTTGTCACATGATTTGAAGTAACAGTGGGTAACAAATACATGGAGGAAGCTGAAAGTCTAGGTTTATATCGTTCGTTCTTACTTTGTGTTATGGAGGATTTTAAAAAGAGGTCTGGTCAGCTCAAAAGGAGTAAGACTGGCTGAAGTAATAAAACCCCACCTCCCTTGCAGAAACTACTTCACCTATCTGTGACTTCCACGGTTTGGAATGTGGGTAGATGCCTAAGTGAGGCAGGTCCCTGTAAGAACTGCTTTTGAGGGCATTGTACAGCATCAGACTTCTAATTCTTTGTAGATATCATTACTTTGAGGGGCAATTTGACAGTGGCTCTTCCAAATTGCAGTTTTAGTTTGCCTTAAAGGCAGGACTGAGTTTGGCCGTAGAAACTGAAGAAAGTGGGGAGGTAAGCAGATGTTCTGAGATTATCACAAAGATTCCATGGAGACAGCTGCATTTTGGTTTTAATAGTCGTTGCCCAAGCAGTTGTGTGCCCAGTTTTAAGTCAAAAGCCACTTTTAAATAGTGGGAGTTACAACATTGGAAGCGGGAGTTTGTTGGGAAAAATAAGAACTTAATCATTACTACTGTGTAGAGGCACTAGAGGACACCGCAGTAACAGGCAAAGCTTTTAAACTTTCCTTCTTGCCAGAGCCTTGTTTTGCATATACATTTATCTTGGTGTTGCAAGTTTGAAAAGTTGCCATGCTATGAGACTTCAGCTTCAGCAGACACCGACAAAAAAAAAAATCTTAGAAGGGTATCAACATTTTCTGTTAAGATGGAAAATTGCCTCTTTGGCAGTAGCAGTATTTATGGGATAATTAACTTATCCACACGATCGTCCTTGATCTTTCTTCTTTCTCTTTTATAATGTCTTTTGCGAGACAAGTAATTCAAAGAGCAGAACTTATTTTTAGGTTTAGTCTGAGCCTGAAATAAACTGAAAAGGCTGAGTAGTGTTACGATAAACAGGGAGTAAAACAGAGACAGGAAATAGGGGGTCTTTGGTAATGAGTTCCAGCCTCTCTTGAAACAGAAAGCCAGAGAAAGCATTACTTCAAAATACTTTCTCAGTGACAGCTTAATAATTTTTAGCTTGTTATTCAACATTAAAATAGAACAGTTTCTTCATAGATTTATACTATTCTTGAAAAAACCTTTTTTAAAGTTCATTTAGCAAGTCATATTTTTGATGTGTTTAGAGTTACGTTCTTGTTGCTAACTGATCTACTGTTTAAAAAAACCAGATGTTTGGGGGAGAGTCTGAAGTTTACACAGTTGTGTGTTATATATACATCTGTGAGAAGCATTTGGGATAGGGCTGTGTGACTGAGACGGAAGATTTAGCTTAAAATGTGAATACGCATTCTAGATTTTAGAGGTTGAGAATTGAAGGGGGAAGAAGTCACAGCTATATCCTGTAAAACAAAGCAGTGCGCTTGCTTCCAAAAGTTTCTTTTAACCCTGGGAATGTGACTGCTGAGATGGGCCCAAAGCATGGATGGTGAGATTGATATTTACAAGCACTTCTCGTGGCTAAAGAGGGTAAGTTATTTACTGGGGTTTGTTTTCTCTTTGTGAATGCACATGAGCAAAGATTCGTCAGAATTCTGAGCTTTGCGAAAGGAAATGTATTGAGTGCCTCAGACGTAAAATAATCTGAGTTTCTTCGTGAGAAATGAATTAAAGACATTTCTTTAGGGAGGAGGAGGCTTAGGGAGGGGGGAGAGAATCAGCTGTCTTTGTCTTTAGAAATGAAACTCTAGGATCAAAGTTTGAACAAATGGTAATGGATTCTAGCAAGTGTTTATTTCTTCCTGAGACTGTAATACAACAAAGCAAGTCCTGCATGGGACTGTATAGCAAAAAAAAAAAAGAATATGTTGTTCACCATGTTGCACTTTAAAGTTCTTCACTTAATCAGTTCTTCATTAGGGTAACTGTGAGACCTTTTAGAATGTCTTTGTTTTGGATAAAAATGGTAGTACTTTTTTCCTGTGCATATTACTCTGCTAAAATTATGCTTTTTAAAAAGACAGTGCTATTAAAATCCTAATTTTGTGGTGAACTGCCTGCACATTAATCAACTGCATGAGCTTGTTTTTGTCTTCTTTTTAACCTATGTGTACTTTTCTTGCAAATTCTATGCACACTATTTATATTAATGCTTCTATATAGCTCTGGATTAAAAACACACATATGCACATTTATTCTATTTTTTTTACTAGCTGTATGAACTTAGAATGTACGTAAGTTCATGAAATGTGATTAGGAACTGATTTGGGTAGTTTCTTGAAGGAGTATCAAATATCCACAATATAGTGATGTTGTTTAGTAAAAGCCTGACAATCTTGAAGTTAACATACAAAATATTTAGATCAGGTTCTGGAAACTTTTACATTTCTGTAGTGTGGATGGGGAGTGGATTAAATGGGGAGCGAATGGGGCAGTGAAAGAGAAGAGACAGCAGAAAGTAGCAATTGGTGGTGTTACGCTATCAGTTTAACCAGTGCTCTGTGCAGTTAAAGCTGAATAACTCGGTTTTGAACAGTATGTCTGCCACCCCTGCTTCCTGGTTTAAATTTCATTTCTAAACAGAAAAGGTGTACTGTTATCAGGTCGTGTGGTGGTCAGGATGCACTGAGGACTCAAGAAATAGCTTCAGTGAAGGACGTCTCACGCAGTAATGTTCACTGATTTGAAGGGGTTAACAAGATGTCTGTAGGATGACTTTTGAGTACGTGCTCAGAAGGATACTGAGTTCGAATGTAGCACGAGCTTTTCCAGAAATTAATGATGTTACTACTGTTGCATGTAATTCCTTTTGTGTAAGGTACATAAAGTAGAATATCAATACTGCTGCTTTTCCTTGCAAGCTCTTGTAAGGGGCTGAGCACATGTGAGCAATGGGAACTGAAAATGGTCTTGCATTGTTTGCAGGAGAACTTAAGCAGTCTGCTCCCTGATTCCTAATATCATGTCTGGTACTGATGGTGTTACCATATAAATGTTTTAGGCCCTGCAATCATAAACTGTTGCTCTTTGGCTCAATCAAAGTATGAGTACCCTCCAGAGTAACAAATGGCACATGACAGGGAGTAACTGGAACAGACTTTCATAAACCCTTGGTGAAATATGCCAAAGCTGTCTCAAATTTCATCATTAGCAGGAATCACGTGGGAGACCAGGACCCATTTTGATGTTGCAGTGGTTGGCTGAGCTAGATTTGCATGGTATCTGTGGCTTCGACTGAATTAAGGCAGTAAACAAACACAAAAAAAACACAGGATCTAGGCAGGCTAAATGACAGATACAACTGCTATTTTCAGATGCTTAAAATAGAGGATCTGGTTTTAAGCCGGAGTCTTGTAACCTGTATAGTGCCCTCACGCAATAACAGCAGCGACAAAGCAGTATTTAGATCAAATTGGAATAAGATGTTGCCGCACTTCGAGTCTCTCCATTGGACTTGCAATTCAAGGTCAGGCTTGATGGGGCTCTGAGCAACCTGATTTAGTTAAAGATGTCCCTGCTCACTACAGAGGAGTTGGACTAGATGACATTTAAAGGTCCCTTCCACTCAACACATTCTGTGATTCTGATTCTATGAATTTCTTGATGTGAAAATGCTGTGCCGAGAATGGCCATAGGTATAGACAGTGTGCAGCAAAGCATAACAGCAGAGCCAAAACACAACTTAGCAGTGTCTCAGTTGTATATGAGGCACAGTTAATGTATTTTCCTTTGCTTACTGTTTTTCTCCATTGTACTTTTTTCTGCCTTTTGCCAGTAATAAAAATTACTAGTCAGCAGTCATATTTCTCACAAGAGAAAGAACTTTCTCTGATAATATCTTACCTAATATCAGAAAGAAAAAACTCTGCCCTGCGTACAGCTATACTGTACTTCATGGCATGTGGTACTTTGATGAAAATTTCAGAACTGCCCCAGTTACCTTATACTAGCTGAAAATCGGAATATCTGCTGTAAGCACATATTACCACCCTATGAGAGCTAAGGCAGCGGCATAGTTTTCATAAAGTTGTTGGTGTTTTGCAGATAACTGATGCTGGGTTCTCTTACAGACCTTAAGCAGAAATCTATGACTGTTAAAAGTTTCTGCTGAAGGCTGAGGAACCTGAGACCCCCCAACTACCTGAAGCTGAAAGTGTCTCATCTTTAGCAGACTTTCTTTTGTTCTCTCAAGGGATGTGATTTAGAAGATTCACATACAGTTTAATCTTTTGTCCTGTTGCTTTGTTCTTATCTTTTCATCTGGTCTTTAGTAGAACATACCATTCCAATTAAAAATGGCACAGCCTTCATTTTTGTACATAGGCGTGCATGTATAACCACAAATTATTAACAAGCATCACAAACATAAATGCTAATATTTGCTACAAACAGTGTTATGGGCTCTCTAAGGACATTGTAAATTAACTGAGCTATTCGAACTGCAGTGGAGGGAATGCAGCAAAATGGAAAGTCTTGGCTCTGGAAGAAAATTTCCTCAGCTCTATCTTTTCTTAATTTCGGACCGTATGCTGTTAGCTTTTTCAGAGTGACTGCCACCTTCACTTAACCAACAAAGCAAATGGAAAATCCTGTTGTTGATTTATTAATTGCCTTCAGATGAATGGCAAGAATTATAGATGCATAAATCTTGTTCCAGCCTTCTCCTCATCAAGTACACTGAGTGAACATACATATATTCAGATGGGTGTGTATCTGAGGTAGTGCTAACGTGCCAAGAAATTAAATCTGTAGTGGATCCATAGGCAGGTACCAAAATAAGAATGTTTACAGTGTAGGCTACTCACTCATCACTACACAATAGCAACTCCTGTGACTCAGAACGTCAGTTCTGCTGACCCAAAAGAGTACTGAAGAGTTGGAAAATCCATCCTCTTCTAAATATTATCAACTTCAAATAGGCTGAAAAATGTCTATAGCGTTAATTTCATTACTATGGTCTGTGTGCTGCTGGTAGTTTGCAGGAAAACTGATTGACTGAACTCTGCTGGCTATACTCCTTGTTTTCAGCTTCTAAACTGCAACAAATGATAATACATCAAGCATGTCTCTAATCTTCCCCACTAATTAACTTGTCCCCACTGTGGCAAGTATTATAGTTGCCACAGACATCTTATTATCAGTGGAACTGAAGGTGATTCACGTGACTGAATCAGAGGGGCGGGTTATGACATAATCTGTCTTCTAAAAGAGGCGGGTGGCTTGCTGAAAAAGATTATAAATCACTACTCTGACTGCCAGCTGTCTTTTCCCAGTTCCTCCTGCCTCCACAGCCCAATACAGGGTCCATGATATTAGTGACAAATTTCTGTCTAACAGTTTGCATATCAACCTGAGAAGTATATTTTGTTTTAAAATTAGCTGTGTTGGAGATTCCTTGAGCTGAAACTGAGACAGCACATGAGGAGAACATAAACTTTATTACCTTGCATATGTGCTTACTTTAAGGGGCTTACTTTTACAGCCTATCAAGATTCAACTAAACATCCTATTACAGAACCTTCTGAACAGAACATCTGTACAGAAGTGCGTGCAGTGGTTGTCATTCTGTTCTGACAACAAGCTGCATTCTCAATTATTTCCTATTAAAATAACATGCAAGGAAACATAACAGTCCATGCTTACTGGACTCTGAGAAGTCTCTCAAATACCTGAGTCAATCAAACATTTATTCCCTTTCTTGCCATACCCTTTTATATTTTTGCTGATTATTCCCATTTTAAATCAAAGCTGTTAAAATCATACTCTGAAGTCTGATTTTTTTTTTCTGTGTCATATATTATGGAGGAATATTTAAGCTTTTCTCTTGGAGAAGGACTCTATAATGACTGGATCATGTAAGTGACACTTAGACAGTCAAGTTTCCAAAAGCTGCCAGTATTACGTCTGTGTTAGAGTAAAGAGCATATTCCAGAGAGAGATTTGGAAACTAAAGATGAGGAAGAAAGTGAAGCAGATGATAACATGCAAAAGCTTTTTTTTTTTTTTCTTTTTTGTCTTTTGTGTAGAACCAGGAGAAACAGTTGATTTGGAATCGTTTCAGGGACCATATTACATTCATATCTGATGCAATCTGATAGGCATTAAACTATATCCAAAATCTCTAAGGAGACTATAATACAGGTGCTTCAAGAAATTGCTTTGCAGTACCCTTAGGCCAAGTATTTATTGTACTCACTGGACTTTTCATCTGCAATGGTACTACCATCAATGTAGTTTCAACCACCTTATTTCGCATATAATATCTTCTACTCTGTCATCATGTGTTATCATAAACTTTTTTACTTGTTCTATGTGATTTCTCACAGTCTTTCCTTATAAGAAATATGATTAACATATTTAGCTTATAATTTGTGGATCCCAGGTAATGAGTTTTGGACTCTAAGGATACATCTTCAGAAATAATATCTATGTAGAAAATCTTGGTGATTCAACCTTTTCGTCATGTAGTTGCACAAGTCTAGTGTTTATTGTTTACACCAACATGAGTCGTCTGTAGTCTTATGACTTTAGTGTTATAGGTCCTATATTCAGCTGCTGCTGATACGTGTGATATCCAACTATACTTGCTCAGTTTCTTCTCAGTACTGACTTTCACAACTGCGGAGTGCACTCCAACCATCCACAGATGGCCTTGGTTCATATTACATTGTTTTATCTTGTCTTTATGCATGCCACAAAGATTTCCCAAGTCTTAAACAACTGCTGTGTGTCAATCAGCCATTTTTTATTTAGCAGGTCATTTTCTGTCTACTGTACTTTCCTGTACTTATCTGAGCACTCTCTGGCTGACCTGTTGGCAGGATTGACTTTTTTTTCCTTCCCCCTTTTCTGTTCATGAGTGTGATTCACTGGACTTAACACAGGCTTTTAGCAGAGGATATTTCACAGTTACTCTGCAGCAGACATCATCGAAGTCTACATTTGGTAAATGTGAGTGTAGTAAAATATCTTATTTGTGATATGATGTTGAAGTAATTATTAATTATTATATAAAATGTTGAACTCTGTTTTGCATTCATGACAGACCGGTTATGTAAAATTGTGTTGGCAGTAATTTAACTCACTGTTCCTGTAAGGCCGGGGGGAGTGGCTACACAAGTGGTTACAGGTATATTTTGTAAATCTAGCCTAGGAAAATACCAAATGATGGCAGGAGAAAGGGTGCAAAAATATTTTTGACTAGGCAGTCTTCATCGCTAGGTTTTGTCATTATACAATCTTTTTGTGCCTAGCAGTGTGCTGTTCTTCCCTGGATACTTAATGTTCCAGGTGCAGGAAAGTCTCCCCTTCCATTGTGTGTGAGCCAAAGACATACTGGGGGAGGCCTGTGGGCTCTACATTGAGAAAACTTGTTTAATGTTATGTAACAGAGTTTTAACCCTCATGGAAACATAGCCAGCAAGGCTAAAGAGTTTGGATTCTGAAGTACCATGTAGGTCTTTTTTCTTTAAGCGGAGTAAGAGCCCAACTGGAATGGCTGGCAGTATGATTGAGGATGCATAGCTGAGGTCAAAGGATTAATCTAGATAGACATACACGTTTCAGTCCTGTTTGGTTTTTTGTCTTTGTGATTCTTTCAATTCCTTTCAAAGTTAGCAGAGACAAGGGTGCTCAGTTCCTTTCAGCTCGTAAAGATATCACGCTTATGTCTAGTTCATCACTTTATGGTTTAAAAAAGTGTCTTCTGATTGCATAAATACTGGATTTCTTGATTTGCATTAATCATCTCTGTGTTTATCTTCCTCTTCTGTTCTACACTTGGGCCTGTAGACCTCCGGAGGTCAAGAAGCCATGAATATTCTTTTTTAAAATCCTATTCACAAATGTTCAGTTGAAAAGACAGTTGGAGAGGAGGATTATAATTACATAGGTACCATTGTACAAATAACTATGAATGAGCAGTCAGATGCAGACTAGTGCAGCTGAATGGATCTCAGTGAAGGTGGATTCTTTGAAAAGCCAGCCGGAGCGTCCCGTTCCCTGGCAGAAATGCATTGCCTGCAATGGAGCTGGGAAATGAACTGCTAAGGGCTCGTGATACTTTTGATGCACAGTTACACAGTGTTTTAGCATGCAGGATGAAGCCATGGGATTCTTCTAAATTTTCAAAAATAAATCTATAGTGTTTGGGGTTTTTATTGGGGTGTTTCTCACTGGAGCATGGTTTAGAGGTCTTGCTTCTTACAGCCATTTAGGAATCCATAAGTGATTACATACCTAGAGTAGTTCCTGATAAGAATTTGGTAATCTAAATAATTTAATTGCTAACAAAAATTTTGCACTTTTCTTTCAATAATTCCTAGAAATAGTATAATACATGTGGCAGTTTTTTCCATTTAAAAATAAACATCAAGATTCCTTGACTTTGGGAAAGGACTGTTGAGACCAGATACTTCAAATGAAATGGTTTTTGTGTTGATAAGATGGTATTTCCCAATGAAATGATACTTTGCTAGAAAATACAAAATCTATTCCCATGTCATTCTTGATTGCTGGAAATGAGAAAGTATCCAAAATCTAGTTAAAAAAAGGTGTATTCCAAAGTTTTAATGTATATGAAATAAACAGATTTGGTCTAGAGACAGATTTTGCATATATTTTGTGTTATAACAATCTTCCAATAGATACCACTTTTTATTAACTCTTGTTTGATATGTTAATATTAACTGTAAAATTTCTCACAGTCACAGGTGAATCATCATTCATCTAATAATGAAACTTATCAAGAAAGATTGGCGCGATTAGAAGGAGATAAAGAGTCGCTCATACTGCAGGTATGTCTAAAGAGAACATTGTCTATGTACTTGATATTCAGTGAATAAATGCTGAAGTTGCAGAGTATCTTCTGGTAAACAAATCTTAGTAGGTCGCCAAATGCAACTGATATTTACTCAGGAATTTATAATTTGTATAATCCCTCTGACTGATTTCCTGATGGGGTAACATGGTAAAGGAGAGGGGAGTAACAGCAGTAAGAGGGAGAATAGTGACAAAGGAAAAACACTTGAAAATAATTCTGTGGAGTCCCCAGACAATGCTGCAGTAATAGATCACATTCTAGGTTTACTAGTTTGAGTTTTTCTAGGTTCTGTGTGCCACCTTTTTTAATTAACTAGAAGACTTTCAGGTAGATAGAACTGGTATTTTTCCTGCTTATATACTGTACCAAAGTTGCTTTACGTAATCAAAAAGCTTAAGAAGGGAGGTTAAGGGGGAAAAAGAAAATTTTGCCATAAAATGGATGCCTAAGATCTCCCAGGTTTCCCATTTGTCAGTTTACCAAGCCTTTTTCAAACATATACGCTGTCCCATATAAGTTTTCCTCCTGGAAAAAATACATGTTGTACAATTTCTCCGGGAAAAAAAAAAAAAAATTATTTTATGTTTAGTATTACTTAATGCTTTTTAAAACCAAAGCTGGAGACTCTTTAAATAATTTTGCATATTCTTTATGCTTACAAAAGTGTATTATAAGCAAATATATCAAACAAAAATTAAGTATACTGGGTAGGTGTTCTCCCTGCTCTCAGTTACTAGTTTCTGTGAGCATGTTTTATCCTGCATGTTCTGTTCATACTTGTGTAAATTTACTGAGCAAGATTCTCACCGCTGCTGTAAAATAAGCAGTTTGGGAAGCATAAGCTTAGGCTTAGTTAGGTTTTTTTTTTTGTTACTATTAAACTAAAAATGCTATTACCAAATTTAGAGAGAAAAAAAACCTTTTGGTTGAAGTTTAAGCGTGTGCTGCAAATTCCCTGTTTTCTGAGAGGGAATCAGGTTAGGGGAGACATCACAACTGATATTTATTAGAACGCCTGTTATTCACTGTAATGTCTTGATTCCATTAATAATAGCAAACAACTTTTCCCGCAGTACCTTCGCTTCTCACACAGTTCACTCACACACATGACCAACTCTAATTGCGGCAACTATTGGGAGGCCAAACCCAGCTGTTTGCTCAGAACCAGAGAGTTGCACTGATGCACCTGTGGCTTCGTCCCTGAAGGTCTCCTTTGTTTCATCATGTGTGTATAGAACTATAGTCTTTGTCTACACATGACAGCCACTGTCATCTTGGATGTGGTTCGTGCTCTAGAGTCAGTTGTTGACGTTCATGTGTGCTCGTGGGCTTGTACAGATTTACCAGAATCATGGTGTTCCAAGGGTACCAGCTTTTGTGCGTTTAACAGGGCTGCTAGTCCTAGAACGTTTTAAGTTCACAAAGACTCTTCCAGGCTATTGCTCACTATGTGCTTTTCCAGCTAATTTTTAGTAGCAGTTTCTTCAGCAGCATGAATAGATACTGATAGAATGCAACCAGCCAAACTTGCAAAGAGGGGATTTTTATGACGTGGTTTGGAAACCTGCCTAGAATTTTTCTCAAAAGGAATGCAGTAAAATCAGATGTAGAATTGCTCCGTCTCTTGCCTTTTACCCCCATCGCTCCTCCATCGAATCAGGAGGCTTAGTCAATATTTATATATTTTCCTATCCCACAGCACAGTATTGCTGTAGAACTCCAAAACCCCCAGGCAAGTAAGGTAGATGGAAGCCTCAGTCTGGTAGATGAACACCACAGCAACAAAAAGGCAGTCGAATATGAGGAACACAGGCATGTCCCATGTTAAGGTTATGCTGGCCTGAAGGGGGGTGCTAGTACAAACCTGGCCTCTGGGTGTGACCAAACCTGGTTCCTGAGTGTGACCCTCGCAGGAAGGATGAGAAAGTGATGGGAAACAGAGCACCTCTGCTCTATAGCTCACGTTGAGTTGTGCCGGTGACTGTGGTCCATGGCTGTAGCCTGCACGGAGCATGAGACTGGGAGCGCTCTTGTGCAGAAGAAGCTGCAGAAGAAGCAGTACAAGGCACCTTACAGTGAGCACAGGCAGTGTCCACTAAGTGTGATTTTTTTCAATATTTTCAATATGTCTCGCTTCTGTATTATCTTCAGGCTGACTCTTGTGGGTGTTGCACTACTAAGGCAAGATGGACTTGCCAGTGCAGCATACAGTGGGGTTATGTTGTCTGCAGCCTACTCATTCCCTGAAGAGTCTGGCAGATGTGATTCTGAACAGAGGGGAAAATATGAGCTCAAAGTGTCTAATGTGCCTAACGACTGGAACATCCAACACGTGCCTCTAAAGCTGCTCAGGTTCTACTAAATTCCTTTGCCAGTCACTTTTAATATACTGAGTTTTCCTTACAGGTTATAGTGCTGGTTGGAACCTAGCCTGACCCTTTAAGCAGAGCTTGTTTTCTTTCTCTGGAACCCGCACTGGGCTGAAGGAGAGGATTCAGTTTGTTTCTTCTTGCTTTCTGACCTCACAGGGCTGGGGGTTTTTTGTGTGCCATCACTCACTTAGTGGGAGCAAAACAAAAAGTTAGACAAGCAACAGACTTTCTTGAGGGGAGTTCTCCCCCTGCCCCAGCTTGGATGTGTCACACGGCCTTCTGCCTTCCTGTCACCTCTCATCCTGCTTTCATCTGTACTGCACCCTACAGCCAACTACTTTAAAGGCAAAAAAAATAAAAAAGTCCTGTTTTCTTTTTCTGTTCTCATTTCCTAGGCATGCTTGTCATAATGTTTGCAGGTAAAACAAATACAGATCACTCAGTCACTCCCTCTGCAGCTTCTCTGAAGTGAACTTAATTGTTCATTGATTGGGTTTCAGAGGTGCTGCACAGTGGGTACATCTTAAGGGTTTCAGATCCATTACTTCCTGGTTTTTTTAATTAAAAGTGTTGCAAGGGTTTGGATGTGAGAGCATAGATAAGTTTGTTAACGCCTTTCTTTTAAAATGGAGTTTAAACACCTAAATTTCCTTTTTTGTGTGAGATAACGTTTTCCTTGTATAATAAGGCTTTTATAAAAATTAATAATAAAAATGTAAAGAGTGTATGTGTTGCTTAACATAGGAATTAACACATGAGGGTTTTCCCACATCTTTCTCATGTTTTGCTGAGCATAGTTGTTTCAGCTTTGCAAGCGTTGAATTAGGTTGCTGGTCTTTTCTTACTACACACTCACCGGTCTTTACCACCATTCCCACAGTTCTTTACCAGTGTGGCTTATTGTTTCTTCTCGTGGGATTCATTGTATCTCACTTCTTAACTTTCGTGTTTTGGCTTGCAAAGCCTGGGAATTTTTCTTGGAATAGAACTTTGCCGCTGCTAAAACATGCCTTTTACTCATCGCATTCTTTATAACTTCAGAATGCTTTATTGATAGGTAAGCTGTTTTTCTGCTCTTATAAGAAGTGATTGGTTGGTTTTCAAATGAACAGTTTTATTTATCCACTTTAAGGCAGTGAAATGCCAACGGAACCTGAAATGGCAATGCGTGACCTAAAACCACATAAAATGCTTTCAGTATCCTATGTTCTTGTTTGGAGCTTTCTGATTTTTCAGACTTACATGTGAACTGACTTAGACTACCTATAGGTATTCTTCCATCTAGAAATGCTCTTTCTTTTTTGCATTAAAACAAAATAATTGAGGGGAAGAAGGGGTAAGAGTGCAGGATCAATGCAAAATATAGGTAAAACTGAAAAATTATCAGTGTTGATAGAGCAGGTTGCTGCAGTGCACAAGAATATTAAACCACTGAGGACTTTAAAAGAGAACTTGCTGTTAAAATGTGCATTTGGATGTTAATTGTATACGGTAATCGAAACTTGTTTGCAGTCAGTTCAGGAGCATTGTGCTTCTCATATTACAGGTGAGCGTTCTTACAGACCAGGTGGAAGCTCAAGGAGAGAAAATCCGGGACTTAGAAATCTGTCTTGAGGGACATCAGTTGAAACTGAATGCGACAGAAGAAATGCTCCAACAGGTAAAAATCTGGATTGGAAAGCTTGTTGCATATTCTTCTCCAGCAGAGGGGTAAGCATACATGGTCAGCTTGTCTGCATGTGAGTGCCTTTGGCAACAAGATAAAATAGGAAAAATATGCCTCGCATTATTCTCTTGCTACTTTGCACTTTTTTCTCCCCCCCCCC
>NW_009720240.1:45382-52161 GCF_000703405.1 Apaloderma vittatum
CCCCCCCCCCAACATATCTGTATTTTCCTGTTGCAGAAACATTTTACAGGCTGGTTGCATAATACTGTATGTGGTAGCATGTAAAATGAAACTATTGTGTCTTATTTGCACTGTGCTGATGATCTACATTTGGACATGTTAAATGTATCTAGTATATGTGGGAGTTTATAAAGTTAAGTTTTATTTAGATATCTTCTGGTTTCTGTGGCTTTGAAACTGAACAGGTAGTAAGTCAAAATGAATTACTGTATCAAGTTTAGTTCTATAACCATTTATGTCTAATTTAGAAGCATTTCCCTTAATTTTGAAAGAAAATTAATATATAAAGGCATATTTTTCTTTATTTCAATCAACAATTTTAGGCTATGTGTTTTAATTTTTGCTCTTTAATGTTGTATGTTGAGAGAGTAGAACAAGTGATAAATTAAATACTTTTAATATTTCACGTGTCTGTTGATGCAAAAGAACTTTTCCAGTGCAATTACAGCTGCAGTAATACAGTACATACAGATCAAAAATAGATTTGAAATTATAAATAACCCTTAAAATCTAGGCCAGAAATTTGCAGGAAAATAATTGTTCTTGATGAGCTTACTTCCACTCCTCTCCCAAAATGTTGTGTTATAAATTTACTTTATGAAGTATTCATAGCTTTAAATTGTAGTTGTGTTCATCTATATAAAAGTCTTTTATTATAATAGGGATCCATGTACATCTGTATGTAGACAGTAGCAATTTCTATTTATTTTCAAACTCGTATCCTAAACCTTTAAAATTTACAATTCTCCAAGCTCCTCTAAAAAACTTGATTTTATACAATTTTTGTTGCCCAAAATGCTTCCAGCTGGGAAAAGTTTTATGCTCATAAACAGCAAGTGCATTTAGTTTTTCAGTGAGATCTGAAGTGAAAATCAAAGAACATTAACTATTTAAATTAGGAAAATCTATTTTCAAACTTCAGAAAGGCATTCATAATAGATTGTAGAAGTTTCCTGTTTCAGTCTAAAACTAGATAGATGTCATGTGACTTCTGCTAAAACTGCATTGATTCTCTAACTTAAAATTTTCTAGAGGAAACCGTAAATTTAAAGCCTGATTAAATAGAACACTGAGGTATCTGAAAATAGAATATAATAAAGCATGTATGATGTCGTTTCAGTGAAAACGTTTGAGTCTCTCTGGCATTAGGCACATGCACAAATTGCTTACAAAGCTGATCCGAAAGTGATAAGCTACAAAAGTCTGTACTAAAGGTAAAGAACTCAGAGAATCTCCAAACGTGTTTAACATAAACCTTAAATCTAAATTTTGAGATCACTTGGAGTGGCTGTAACTGTTGCCAAATGGGAGTGATTTCAAATTTATTCTTTCTTGTACACAAATAGTTAGCAGTCAGCTTAATTTTTTTATTGTTTTGTATGGTAGTTTTGAGATCTTGCACACGAATATGTTTTACAGAGATACTGACAAGCTTGGTTCTTGATTGCTAAATTTGTAGGTGACATTTCTTCTGTTTACAGCATATATGAGAGCTCAAGGGGCTTTTGTTTGTTTTTTTTTTAAGAGAAAGAATTATCTAGGCCATAACCTGGTAAAGATTTTAGTCTTACGATTTGTCCATTTGAACTTTGCACAGAGGCAGACAGGTACACAAAACGCATGTGCTTGGTATTTTAATTTTAATGTGACTGATGTACTTTCAATAGCTGAACCAAATTAAAAATAAATAAATTCAGTGTGGAACTGAGATGTTTAAAATGTATTTTCTCCCTGGAATGAGAAAAAGTGCTGTTAACAGTTTAGTGAACAGTAAGAAGAGCAAATTAAGTGGAAGACTAGAGAATGATGAGGGAATTGTTATTGTGGTGTCTTTCTCACTTTGATTACATCCTCCAGGTGAGAGTGGAATATGGGAAACTCAGGTTAGGTCTCTCAGTCTCAAGAGTCAGATAAATTATACTTCTGTTGTGGCTCAGCAGAGGGTCTTATTTTTTTATAATTTATTTTCAAAGTTCTTTTCTCAGTTCATTTTTATTATCTATAGGGAATGAGATGAGATTTGGAGAGAAGAGAATGACCTGATCATGTGATGATTTGGACGTTCATGTAAGATCTATGGCCGATAGGCGTTCTTGCAGTTAATTTATAAAAAGCAGAAGGGTCTCAGGGACTTCCACAGTCGGGTTTTGGGGAGAGTTGCGTTCAGATCATCTCAGCCAGCAGTTGCCAGTGTCCTGTGCAATTGCTCATGATGCTTAGCAAAGAGGTGAAAGCTACTAGTGTTGTCACTGAGCTTTTCCAGTCAGAACTGTTTAGTGTGTGTCTTTCAAGACAGTATTTATTTACTTTTACAGTAAACTAACATATTTCTAATAAGAAAAAAAAATCATCTAGCTCTATGTACTTACATAAATATTCTTGCTTTTCAGAAAGATTTCTATTTTCTTCCTGAGGTGCCTGTAAATCAAATTTTTCTGCTTGCTTATTTACAATATATTGAACTCCACTAATTTTTACCTTTGTGAACTTAAGTCAACTGCTTCTTCCAAATGTAAAATGGAATGATAAAGAGAATTGCCCTAGCTTGAAAAATCTTTAACGTATATTAGTAGAACTAAGCTAATGGCAGTATGGGTAAGCATATTATTCACTTACCTGGGAAACTATATACCTGAGTCCAGGATAAACCCTCTCTTTATTTTGAGAACTATAAGGAAAGTGACTCTTAATTAATTCTATGCCCTAAATGCTACATTAAAAAAGAATCATACACTTGAAGACAATTTAATGTACTTTCAGAGCAGAAAGGGTATGTAATGCTGCCCTGCAAAATAGGTTTTGCTGAATCTATGCTAGCAGAGACTTGTCCACTTTGTCAGGGTGGAGTTACTGGCTAAAATCCTTTTGGCTTATGATTTATGCATAATTGTTTTGAACCTTGCTACAAAGTGAACATGGAAACACTTTGGAAAAAGTGGCTAAATAAATGTTATATGAATAACATAAAATTGCTGTTCAGCATTTTGGGTGGACATCTCGAGTAAAGAATAGTAGCTACAGATACTGCTGCTTCTCTGCAGAAAATTGTGATTCTTCATCACCCTCAGAGGACAGCACAATATTCTTTAGTCAAAATGTGGACTTTCAGGAAATGAGTTGAGCCAATCTAAATGCTACTGCTACAAAAAGAAGACCTCATTTTCTTTTCATCCCTCTCCTGTCCCTGACCACATGCTTCTGCAACGTATTTCATACTGACTGTCATGTTCATCAAACTTTTTCCTCAATGTCTGGGAGAAAACTGTTTAAAAAGCCATGGTGTGCAGGCCCTTCCAGGTTGGAGTCAGACAGGAGCATGAGCTGGGAGGGGCACAAGCCTAAGCAGCTGCCCTAGGCTGGCTGCAGGTGTACCCCATCCTGCAAACCTCACCCTCATTATAAAGGGTGAGGATGGGGGCTGCCTCCTCACCACTCCTAGAGGGGCTCGTTTACCAATCTGCTCCCAAGGACTGCTTTTGTGTTTATTGTGACCACTGTAGTTTTACAGGGCTGACTATAACTTTGTATACTTTATATGGGCATTAGTATTAATACTAGTTTTGCTATTTCATTAAACTTGCTCTCATTTCAACCCACTGGTCTCCTCTCCTTGTCTTTAATCAACCAGATCCCTCTCATCTGCTGGAGAATAGTCTTTGAGTGATAGAACAACTGTGAGAGTGTAGCCCCAGATACAGGCTAAAACATAGACACCTGGTTGTCTTTCATAGTAAAAGTTAAAGAGAAAATTTTCTGAAGCATGACTGGGAGTAAGGCACCGGTTTGGTCTCACTGAATTTCCTTCCAGCATTATCTCTGTCTTGCCACTGAATGCCTGACAGATGTGGAAATGTCAGCCTCTATGAATAGTTACCTAAACTCTTATAATTATCCTGTGAAAAAAAATATGTTGTGGCAGTCCATTTCTGGTGTATCAGTGACTTTAAAATGTAAAATTACAGCCAATCTAGGGGACTCTTGCCAGATGGTTGCAGTATGTAACCAGGATTCTGCCTTCTAGAGTACAGAGCATGGGCTTTAGGATTCTTTGTGTCTTACAAATACACATGAAAACTGAAATACTTGAATGCAAACAGAAATGAATTTGTTTCTCATTATCAGTTTATGGTCGACTTCTACCTGGGTGCAAGGAGCAGGGGAAAGTGTGCCAGAGAGTGCACTTTGTGAGGCACAATGGAGAGTTTTATGACCCTCGCCAAAAGCTGTATGAGAGTAAGAACTTGAATCAGTGCAGTTTAGGGTCTACCTGTTCTGGTTTTACAGTTGTCTTTTACTCGGGAGAGCCAGAATCCCACCTTGGTTACACGGTATAAATCTGTCGTGTATCTGTTTGCTTCTCAGGAACTTTGCTGGCCGGCAAGGATCGTTCCTTCAACTTTCAGTTGCCTGAGTTATCTGATCTTAGATGAATTTCAGCACTTGTTTATAGCCTGCAATAACGTCTTGCCAGCAGCTAGCTTAGTGTTCCAGATTTTGAGGTGTGCTCTGTGCTGCTCTGGTTGTGAGGCATACAGTTTTCAGAGCTTGCTCTCCAGTTGTGCAGCTTATCTATACAGGTGAGCATTACACAGATTTCTTATTTTACAGTTAACACAGGCACAAATCTGCTTGTCAGGCGCATGCAAAGGGCTGTTCCAATTGGCCGTTCAGTGGGAAGTTCTGTCCTTTCTCTTGCTAAACTATATAATAGGCAAACGATGAATTGGAAGGCTGTAATTCACTCTGTGCTACTGACTTGCACCATTTCATGGTGATTACACGTGTACATTGCTCTCAGCTGTGTTTTCAGTTAAGCAAATATCTTATTTCTACCACAGCTGACACACAGCACTTGAAAAGTGCAGTCCTCAGTAGTGGTTGTTCTTGCTGAGTTTTGCTTACCAGCTAGGTAGCTTGGTCGGTCAGTCTGTCTGTCTGTCTCAACTGTTTTAATAAGGGTGAAAAGTATGAAACTTGGTCAGTGTTGTGTTTTGTGCAGCGCACAAGTGCAAAATGGAATCATTCGGGGGTGGCTTTTTCCACTCAGTTGACTAAAATTTTACTTAAGGTTTCTCAATCAGTGTATGGCATGATTGCTTATTCTTTTCTGTGGAGTGCTAGATATCCTGGAATTTTCTGTGCTTGCAGCTGGCAGTCTGGAAAAGTGTGGAGTCCTCTTTATAAGCTTTTTTCTGTCATATTCAATTTTATAAGCTGCTTTATAATAATATATTTCCAAGACAACAAAATGTGAAAGTAAGGCATACAGCACGTGCTTCAGCTTCATTGAGAATATTGAAAAGCATGATTAAATATTTTAAAAGTATACAGTGTGAATTTTAAAAATATGGTTGTGTATGGAAATAGTTTCCTGTTCATTGATCTGTCTGGTACATGCATATTGTAGCTTCTGCATGATATCTTTCTAAATGTTCTACTCTAAAATAGTTCTTTTCCTTGATTTCTGAAGTTAAAAGTTTAATTTAAAAAATAACTTTGAGAAATTAAATTATAGTACTTTCTAAAATTAAAACCAAGTGTCTTGCTTATAAATAAGATTCACTAGGATATGTTCTATTTCTGTTCTATATTTCAGCTCTTAAAGATCCTCCTAAAGCTGCAACAGCCCAAATTCCCATTTTGCGTGTCTTATATTATCTCTTTTTCTTTAAAACCAGTAACATAAATCCATATTTTCTTTTCTTACAATTGCATATTTATTCTGGCTGAATTCAAGTTGCATCATACCACTGAAATACACTATAATTTCTCTGTAGCAAAATGGGTCACATTCTTAATGAGCTGTTCACTGTGAGCATCTGCTTGAAGATGAGAATAATTGCTTCCAGATGTTACCATTTCAAGAGGGGACATTTACTTTAAAGGGCACTTTCTTTCAAAGCAGAAGTTAGACTCTCTAGATGCAAGAGAAATTGTCAGCTGTTTTAAATCAGTGTAGCTCCATTGAAAACAAACTGGGATAGTTCGCTATTTTGTCTATTTTAAGGCAAGAATTCTATGCCAGTTTACACTAGCTGAGAATCTGATTCTCCAGCTTCAGAGCAGACTGTACAATTGAGTTGATTAAAAAAAAATCAGCTGCCTTCCTGCTCACTTGTACCACGTAGCACCTTAGTGTTCACATGAAGCTACTGAAGTCGGAGTGAGAGTGGTGAGGTATTACTCTCCATTGCATAACTAAGTGTAATTTGGGAGTCTATAGAAAAAGTAAGAAGTAATGCCAGATTGTGCACTCAAAGGATAGATCTTTTGTTAAAAATGTCTAGAGGGTTACTGTGTGTCCTTGGCTCATTAAGAAATCTTGTTGTTGTATCATGGAATACCATGTCAGCATGGAGAGAAAAAAAAAAAAGTCGAAAAGTTATTTCAGTTCTCTAAAGTCAGTCCATGTGTTCATGGGGCCAAAGTCACCTCATCCTGTCAGCCTTTTTGATCTTCAGTAGCTTTATTTCATATTAAAATTCTTATTTATAGCTGTGTCTTAATCTGCAGAAGTCTGTTATCAGCTGTACAGAGCCTGTTTCAGTCTGGAGTTATTTATTATTATAATTGTAATTTTTAATCATCTTTGTAGAAAGCTACTACTGAGGTTTCATTAGGTGACTGCCTCTTAGAGTTTCTCAAAAAAAAAAGTTAGTGCACTATCTTTTCCTAGTTAGTGCTCGATTTATTTCATTCAGAGAAAAAAAAAACAAACCATGCAGCTACATTTCTGCTTA
>NW_009720240.1:52219-61032 GCF_000703405.1 Apaloderma vittatum
CATCACACTGGGAGTACTGGGTGGCTTAGATAGTTGGTGTTGCAATGCAGACACAATTTTAGTACTATTTTTAATTTGGGCGATATTCCCCACCAGACTAAAACAATTTACATGTAGAGCAGAATTGGGTTCCAAGTAAACTTTAACTGTATAATTTTTTAAATGACCTCTGTGGCTTCCTTGGCTCCAAGCCATGGTCTACAATATGCTGTTCAGTTTGTGGAAGAGATGAAAAAAGGGTGATGGATTGAGCAATTTCTGATCACTTATCAGCATAGATCCAGAATAACTGTGGCAACTTCAGTTAAGTCACTTCCATGTAATTCAAAGCAGAATCTGCTATGATTCCTTAGTGTGTTTCATATGAAAAAAACCCTAATGTGAGTTATGAATTACCATAACTTTTTTAACCATTTAGAAACCTATGTTCTTTTACAAAAAATTATTTTGTGATTGGAAAATTAGGTACTGGTTTTTTTCAGTAAGGCTTAAACTCGAATGTTTGTGGGTTTTTTTCCTCTTTGAAAATGGAGGCCAAGAGAAGCATTTTACATAAATATAATACACTGTTAAACTTTGGAAGATTTTTTTTCTTTGGCTCTCCTGAAAACTGAAAGATGCAATGAGGGTGTGAATACTGAATGTTTTCCAAACACAGTGATACCACTCTGTTCAAAGTAGGACTTCGTCTGCAAGCTGGAAAACAAACTCTGGACACGCAAGCAAAGTCAGGGCCAATTGTTTCTCCTTTACACTGTAACCCAGTTGAGACATTGCCTTGTAGCTGCTTTTCATTCACTGCTCTTCCCTCCACAGTACCTTCAAAAGTTAACAAGTACTACTACATGGTGTAAACTTTCAAGTACTATTAGCATGACTACAGAAATGTTGCTTGTCTTTGGTACTCTTATTTTGGATAGGGTGCTCATTCCCTAATACATTCTTTGATGAATAACACATGATAAGTTCTAAAATGTTTCATTGTCATACTAAAACTTAGCTTTTTTTCTGATGAGTATTTTAGGAAATAGTCAACTGTTTTGTAATATGTCGTGTGTCACTGTGTAGATTTGTGCTTGTTCAGCGTTATTATTGTTTTCTGATTTTCATATTTGCCACACATTTTCTTCAAATAGGGTGGGGGGCACAGTGGTTTAGTGATTAACATGGCAGAACGTGTAGGTGAAAATAGCTGCAGAACTTGAGAAACACACAGTGCGAACAGTTCAAAGTGCATACACACAGTAAAGAGAGGTAGAGAAATTTGCTTCATTGTGAATTTGCCAATCACTGCGTTATATATTTAATTTTTAGTTGCTTTTTCTGCCTGCAGTGAAATCTATCTTGATACAGTTTTTACACTGTGAAGCAGTAACAAGCATGACTTTCAAAGAAAAGAATTATTTTGTTTTCATATTGAAAGCATAAACACTGGGGTAGAAACTTTTCTGTGGGTCTGCCAATAAATCACGTGGCATTCTGTCAGTATTCAAATAAATAACTAGAGAAAATGTTCTGCTTTGCTTTCAGGAGTTGCTGAGTCGAACATCACTAGAGACTCAGAAGTTAGATCTAATGGCTGAAGTTTCAGATCTGAAGATTAAGCTGGTTGGTATGGAAAAGGAACAGAGCGAATATGAAGAGAAACAGAACAAAGCTGAGGTGAGTTTCTTTTGTTAGCTTGTTTTCTTTCTTATTTTTAGGTTTTTGTTTTCTATCACGTCTGTGATATGCTGTCACACACCTGAGCCTTTGAGGTGAAATCAGCATGCAGTAGGACTTGCCATGCTTATAGCGTCATCCGTATCATTGTTGCTGTGAATTCAGTGGTGAATAAGAGTATGTGTATGTGGTTTCTTTTTGCCTTTCTCATTATACTTCAGAAGGTGCTGTCTGGCTTTAAACAAGGCACAAAGTCCCTCCCAGAAGCATACATTACAATTGGCATTCACTTAACCTTTTCCACAGGAGCCGTAGGAGCTCTTCTATTTACTCATTTATGCCAGCTCACTAGTATCAGGGGTGCTCCAAACACTTAAATAACCACCATTGGTGATTTTGATGTATTCCTGGCACATGGAAGGGAAAGACAAGATTATGTAACAGCACACAAAAAAGAGGTATGCATTGGAGGCAATTCTAATCCTTACTCCCCTTCAGAGTCGCAAGTTCTGGACGTCAGACAAGCTTTTCTTTTTACCACATTGGTTAAGAAAGAGAGTACGAAACGGAATTGTATGAACAACATGCATTTCCTGGCAATGAGTAGCAGGTGGGAGCTAGGAAAGAGAGCAATTATGGAAGAGAGTAAGTCATGCAAATTGTCACATGTTGCCTTACTCGTTGGTCCTGTAGGGGAACAACTAGCAGCAGAGGATTGCTTGGCAATGGAAGGTTACTAGGTCCAAGATATATACATTGCTTACTGAAAAAAAGACTTTAGGTCTCACATTGGCTTAGGAGAATTTGAAGTCCAGGAAGTGTTAAAAAATCCAGTTAGTGTTATTTGTTCTCCATAACTAGTGGAATATTTGCTAAATATGCATAAGTAATTTACCTGCAGTGACCTAATGTGTTTGGGGTGTGGGGTGTTTTTTGACTTATCTATTCTCTGAAGTTTTCTGTAGAGATTAAAAGATAGCTTAAGGAGAGCAATTTCTGGCAGGTGTTGCAAGCCAGAGAGGCACCAGCTGCTGCTTTTACCATCTGTAGCCTTCTCATGCTCTTTCACCCATAACTGGCAGGGTCTTGTGTACAGAAGGTTTAAGCGGTCTCACACTACCTGAAAATCTGCACAGGTCTGTGCGGTGCCAAATTGCTCAAGATGGCAGCCTGTGCCCAGCAGCTGCTTTCCTGAGAGCCGTTCAGCATTTCCCCCTACATGTCCAACACTAGGACCAGGTGCCTGAATTACTGCAGGACACGCACATCAGCCTGACTTCTGGAAAGCAGCAAAGCTTCTGAGTGCGTTTGCATTGACAGGGCTTCTGGCACCCAGCAGGTCTGGGTGTTCTGAGGCTGAGGCTACGACCTGTGAAATTCTTCTGCCACTGCAACAAGGTGTGTGGCCCACTTGGAAGGAGAAGTTGAGCTTTATTGGCCTGGAAGCCTTTGTTGTATTGCTAATGATAGGAAATGTTCCTGCTAAATCTAATCTGATGGAAAAGTTGAGAATCATTGTGTTAAGCATGCCCTGAATTATTAACTACCCCCGAGATGTGATTAGGTTCTGGCCTGTCAACAGTCACAAACTGTTGTGTGAACAAAGCAAGGAAAATGGGTCTTGTAAGTAAAGCTGTGAAAATAAACAGTGTTTTTGGTTTGCTCGTTGAACCATTTTTTAAAATTATTTCAGATTGCCTTGAATAAGCACTAATCCAATTTGTCAAGGCAAACACATTGGATGCTTTTTTGAATTCTAATGCTTTAACCCTATTTCCTATCCTTTTACTGTAAATTTTACTACTTTTTCAGTACAAGCATCATCTTCAATATCACAATGAAGTTTAGTAATATATTCTCTTTATATTATTACACTACAGCTCCTGCTTAAATTTGGTAATAGTTTGGGAATCTGCCTTTAGCTTGCTCTTGTTCATGCATACACAGTTGTCTTGTGGTAACCTAATTGCTTCAGAGACAGCTCTCCAAACTGATGGTGACCAAATGAATATAATTTTGCTGTAATTGTACCTCTGAATATCATGGTTCCTACAACATGCTCTTACAGCACGTAATGCCTCAAATGAAATGTCAGTTAATATTTTTATGTTAAGTGGAACAAAGTTGTGGGTGACAGAGCTAGAGCCTTTCTTACAGACTGCAGCTGGCCTGTGCTGCTCTCAAGACTGTTTAGGATTGACAGAGGTGAGCAGAACAGTGATTTAGTGGATTTGCTACTATCAGAAGTAATAGTCTTCAGTTTTCGCCCCAGTGTGTGTGTTACAGAGGCATCCAGTAGTTATGGTACTTTAAATAGCTTGTTAATTATACTTCTTGGCTGACTCCACCACTCCTAAATATAATGTCATGTTTTAAAAAGTTTAAAATTAAATGTGACATTGCAGAATAATTCAGCTAAACCATATTTGCTCCATACTCTAATATTGTGTCAGCTTATTTCACAGCAGCTGCTTCCAGTCACGTAGAATTTATCTATGGAATTATTTCTCTGATTGGATTGAGGGGAAACAAAGCAAATTAAAATAGCCTTTTAAATATGAGCAAGTTTTAGTGTGTCAGATGCATTTCACTTTACCTTGTGCAGCAGTGGTTTAGTTTTGGTTTTAGGTAGCAGCAAAGAGTTTATGAAGCATCTCTAACCTCCTCTCAAAGGTATTGATTTCACGCTGAATGCCACTTGTCTCTGGCTCTTCAAAAGCACATGCTAAATTTAAAGTGCCATTTACTTCTATGTATAACACAGGGGCCAGGAGGATAGCTGCTTGTAAATGTACCATCTCACTCTTGGCTTTGCCATTTTAATTCATTTTTTGTGGAATAGTGTTCTACTTTTGCAGCAGGGATGCTCTGAAGGTTTCTGAAATCCCACTTGGGGGAGTTTGTGTAACTTTTCTCTTACCTGAGAAACCCTAGAAAATTTGGAAATGTGTTTTCTTAATGGAGCAAGGTACAAGCAAGCAGCATTATCAAGTGATTAATGGCAGCCTAGATGCCTGCTCCACATGAACATAGACAAAAGAGAACTTCTTTCACTATTAGGGAGACTCCAGAAGTAATTGTCCATTTCAACTTGCTTAACAGCTCTTCTTCTGTCCTACTTTTTCTTTTTTTAGCATGGAATAAGTTTTGTAGTTTTTGCATTTTTGAACTGAAGATCTGAAGTTTGCTATAAGCTCTTGGGAAGTGTTTTGTGGTTCTTGTGTGAACACTTCTGAATTAAATATCTAGCACATAATTACTTGCATGTTCGAAGTCAGCCCTGGCAAAGTGCGTCAGTCTGTAAAAGCTTGGATATTGCAGAGTTGGTATGCTAAGGCTACGGTGGGAGAGTAGGTTGGGGCCCCAAATGGGCACTTTGCAATTTATTCTTGGTGGATGATTTGGCTGCGTAAATGAATGTAATCAAGTACTATTTCAGCAAAAGTGTGCCTCTGAGCCAGCATATTAAAATATATTCCAATTTTTCGAGGTATCTGATGTCATGTGACTATATAAATTTCAAAAAATGAGTGCCCAAATTCTAATCTTCACTGATTAGTTTGGAATGTAGATTCTGTTCTATTTAAACTGTAGTTAGTGCAATATTCCAGGTTTATACCCAATTGCATACACTTTATCATAAGGGAAACACATCAACTGTCTTTTCTCAGTTTGCCTTTGATGTGCTTCATGTATTTCTTTGTGCTGCAATGGTAGAAATATCTTCTTCGCATCATTTTCTTTCTCACCTTTTTTTTTGTCTTTTTTCCTTTCTTCCTATGTTTTTAGTCAGTAGTGAACCTGATCAGTGAGCTACAGGAGCAGATGTGTAAACTGCAGCTGGAAATTAATAGTAGAATTCAAGAAAGAAAGTCTCAAGATAGGAAACCAGACTTGACACCTAATGGTCCTCAATCTAGTTCGAGATCAGTGGTAGAGACTCTCAGCCAGAAGAATTGTTCTCGGTGTGATGTACGAGAAGTACACCTTAGCAGAAGCCTGTGTATTGCCTCTTCTTTTCTCTTGCAAAAGCATAATTCCACTAACCAGAGCTATGTTGTGAAGTATTGGCATTAATCTTTGTGGCTTTCATTTAGTGAAGATTGGGGTGGTCATAAAAATTATTTAGAAAGCAACCAACAAAACAACCACACCAAAAAAAAACCCCAACCAACACCCTGGACACCTCACCTCCGGTTATTGGGACAAATCTGGGCACCATTGATGTCTGTCTACTAAAGCACAGATATCTGGAAGAGAGTCACCTTTCGTATTTTTTTGACTCGTATGTTGATAGTGCCTAGTGTGAGGTTTGCTTGGGTTTTTTTTCCTAAGTTGAGATTTGTCTGTTTGTTGTGCAGCATGCTAGCATGGTTGTTTGCTGATTTTCCTCACAATAACATCACGCTGACTGTGCATCATGGTATGCCACAAGTAATCTGAAAACAGATTACTAATTCCTGAATATCTTAAAGGCTTAATACAGGTATGAAATAGAGCCTTAGGTAAGACTACCTGAAATGTATCCTCACTTTTTCTAATAATAATGTTAAAGTGAATGAAAAGAGTCGGAATAAAAATAACAAAGCAAATCCAAGACATTGTTACGATGTTAGCAGTTATTAGAAAAACATTTTTGAATCTACGTTATTGATCCTAGTTATATCTGACAAAAACTATGTTACATGTCAAAACAAAAGCTACTTTCATAAACTGCTTAAATTTGCTGAAGGTGGGATGATGCTAGTATGCCTGAAAATGTCCGTTTTAATATTTGCTTTGAAATCAGTTTGCTTTAGTTGCCTCATCTCTCTGTTTAAAATTTGGAACCACAAAATTCATTGTATAGGTAATCCACTTATATTGTGAGGGAGTTTTCCAGGAATTTTTCTCACAGGTGTGGGGTTTTTTTATGAATATAACTCATTTCATTATGATGCCTGTTTTGTAGGTGGTGCTATTGTTTCTGAGCTCACCTCTGTCCAGACCTGATTAATGACCAATTAGACTGCAGTACAAGCTACATATGGGAGACAGAATCCGAGAGCCAAATCTGGGATATTAGTATGACTATTCAATGTGTATAGTATATAGGATTCCAGAATTGGGTTACGCTTTCAAATTTTTCCTTTCCTCAGTTCATTTTAAGACATTTGGTCTTGTGAGAATTTAGCAATACGGTCCTGAATGAATGATACAATGCAGTTGTGTCAAGGAAAGAGAGAAGGGACATTTAAGAGGCAGCTTTGTCAGAGGACTAGACCGAGAATTTTTGGAACTGGCTGCAGCTATAGGCAGCATCAGCTCAATTTGCAAGCGCAGACATAATGCTGAAAGGAGCATATTTGTAATCATATTTGATTGGAGGTGCGTGGTGTTAAATGCTTGTAACTTGCGAGATACTATTTAGCTGGAGTGTTACTGTTCTTGGTACATAGCTTAAACTCTTGTTTGGGGAGAGAGCTGTCACTTTAATGAAAATAATCTTTTAGCACTGCATGTTTCTGCTTACTTTCTGAAAAACAAAACCCAAAGCATCACCCAGCCAAAACAAACAAACAAGCCAACCCATCCCGCCTCCCCCATCCCCTGCAAGAAAACCCCAACCAACCTAATAGTTAATGTTATGTGAGACTGCAGTTGTGGATTTTTTGGGTCCTTTTCACTGAAGGAGAAACGACTTCACCAGGCTCGGCTATCTTCCTTAATATGACTAAGAAATTTGTTCATAATTTCAAGTGGAACGTTTGAGAAAGTATTTCTTGTCTCTCAATTCAAAATAGTTTTTGTCTTTTTAGACTAAGTCATAGTGGTTCAGTGTTCATGACTGTGTGGCAAATGCATGATGTTTAATTCAGGACTAAAAAACTTTTATCTGCCAGAGAGATCTTGATTTTAACTGCTCTTTAACTGTTCTTCCTTTGCAGGGTTTGCTACAGGAACTTAGACACCTCAAAATTAAAGTGGAAGAACTGGAAAATGAAAGAAATCAATACGAGTGGAAATTAAAAGCAACTAAAGTAAGCAAAATATTTGGCATTTACTAATGACAGACTTATTTCAGTTGGAAAGGGATATGCTCTGCTTCTCATCAATTTTTACTTTTCTTACAGTTGCCTTGTGTCAGGGCCTACTATATAAAGTCAAATTTTCTTCAATTATCTTTGAAATAAGTATTTTGGTTTAAAATTTTTGTGGCTTCTTTTTGTGCCTTTTGCTCTCTCCTTGCAGTTTCCAGTCTTCTAGCTTTTTATAATTCTTACTTTTAAAAAACCAAACCCACAGAAGAGATGTTTTGACTTACAAAAGACTTGTTCTAAGGAGAGGCCTCTTGAAGAGTTTCTGTCTTTTATCTGTGTAATGGTGACAAGCCCCTGCAGAATATGCTTTCCAGACAGATGATATGAGACATGCAAAGCAGAATGGCTGTTCACTTACTATGGAGTTTATTTTAATAGACATTAAGCCTGAAATACACCATTAGATCATCTGCTTTGACTTTGTGTATATCAAAGTGCATAGCTGCCTTACCCTTCTGTTGACCTTAAATCGTGGAAAGCTTCTGGATCGTTATTCTGGAGAAACTCAACACTTGAAACATTTCATCATTTTCTCCAGTAATTAATTTTTCTAATTGAACATTCTCATTGTTAAACAGTTGCACTTTATTTCTAGTTTGAATTTTTAGCCTTTTTCCATTAAATTAAAAAGCAACTTATTATTTTTCCCTGTTGAGGTACACTTCTGTTCTTACAAATGACTGACACTCTTTGAGTTGTGGCTGGATTTTTCAAAAACATTCCAAATTTTTTATACTGAGCTTTCTTTTTAATACTCAGTATCTTCATCCTGAAATGACTGACAGCTAGTATTTGTATTAGCATTTCTTTCTTTTGAGAATTCTTGGAAAAATATTGCTGTCGTGCCTTTTTTTCCTATTAAGATAATAGCTCCGTGAAAATGTTTTCTCTGACATGGTTGATATGAACAGTCTTTGGGAAAATATTTTCTCAAGCAGTATGTGGCCAGCTGCCAAGACAGATAAAGATTATGGGAAGTGTAGTTGCACAAGGAAAATAAGAAAAGAGCATCATAAAACTCATTGAGTGAGAAAAGATGCAGGACTAGAAAGAAAGAAAAGTACAGGGAAA
>NW_009720240.1:61063-93479 GCF_000703405.1 Apaloderma vittatum
GCAGAAAAGTAACAGCAGAGATGACAGGAGTGAGACATTAAGGGAAAAGAGGGCGTTTAAAAGCACTGTGAGATCAAATAGACCAGGGGAAGCAACCCCAAATCTGGTATTAAGAGGTCTGCAGCTTTTGTCTTCCTGTTGCTCCAGCTTCTTAGATGAGAATTGGAGTATTTCCATGGCTGGATATAAAAAGTGTGTTAGTCACTGGGAAGTGTAGGAGCCCTTTGGAGACGCGACCAGGCAGATTCTTCTATTCCATATGGAATTGCAGGCAGAGCAGTGATCTTTTGCTGCCCTCCAGCTGTTTGCTGCCTGGTGAAAGTAAGTTTGTGCATCAAATTAGTCCATGATTTTCCCTGTTTGGATAATGTTGTTTGGTGTTTCACTTTTTCTTCCAGCTTTATTTTAGTATCTTGAGAAACTGATTACATTACTGTTACTGTTTGTTTGTTTCCTTTTTGTCTTTTTCCTTTAACTGCAAGGTAGTTTCATATATTTTGGATGGGGGAAATGCAGAATGTTAATACGTAGAGGTTTTAAGGCTGCTGAAGAAAGTCTTAAGGAAGCTACAGAGCTAGTAATGTATGCTGTTGACAAATTTTCTCATAAACAGGAAAAAGAGATGGGAGTCACTGTATTTCAAACTGGACAGTCACAGAATTCCTCTCCCTATTGTTGAGGTCTTTAATGTATGATCCTGTATCCCAATCCAGTGGGAGCACAACCTGCAGTACGTGTAAATGAACCACTGGTACATTGTTGCATATATGTGGTTGTTTTCCAATCCATGCTTTGCTTCTAGTCTCTGCTGTAGGATCTAATGTGAGGAAGAACAGTTTTGTTGAGAAAAGGCTCAGCATTAACAGATTCTCAGTTACCTTATTAAATACTAACTAGACTTCTAAAAGTATCTTTTAAAAAAAAATGCTTTGTTGTCTTTTAGTTGTCTCCATTCACAGCTCAGGAATTGCCCTATAATAGTTATTATTATGTCGCCAGAATTGTAGTAGAGAGCTTATCCAGAGTTTCTTTACCTACATGAATCCTTGAAAATATGAGCTTTCTGTAAGTCTCTCTTCTCTGAGAGCTAATTGCATTGGGAAAAGTGAGTTTCTGTAAAAGGAATAGGATAGTAACACCACAAAATACATACAGTTGTTATGGTGTTTATGAAGTGTCCTGAATTGGAAACAAGACATCAGTCACAGTGAAGTGTTATACTCAAAATTCTTTTAGTTCATGGGAAAGAATACCAGAGAATTGATGATGATTTTATTCTGAATTTGTTGTACTCTCTTTCAGGCTGAGATAGCTCAGCTTCAAGAGGAATTAGCCCTCAAAGATGCAGAAATAGAGCGCTTACAAAGTCAGCTATCTAGGACCTCATCGCATAGTGAAGTGGCAGAAAGAGGTAAGAGCACGGGAAAATAAAATTAAAAATCCAAACTCCCATTTTAACTTCATTTTGGTAGCAGCCTGGCTCAGTATTTCAAAGGAATACAAGGAGATACATGAATGGACTTACAGAATTAATTTGGGAGGAAAAATAGTGCAAATTTACTTTTTCTTCTGGCCAAGTAGAGACCTTTAGTGTGTGATATTCTATCCCAATCTAGAGGTAGCACAAATTGCAATAAGTATCCTAAAGGCACTGAAACTTTTTCTATTCGAATGTTATTTATAATTTGAAAGAGTCATTGTATTTCAGTGGGAATACTTTTTGTGTGTGTGTGCATATAACAAATCTTTACAGTGTCATTTTTTAAGGAGAAAAAATCATCACAGTATTAACTAAGCATAATGTTTAAATGTCCAAACATTCTAAAACATAGTCATTGATTCATGTCTTTCATTACTTTAGGACTGTATCTCGTTTAGGCTTTCTTTCCCATGAAAGGTTGTACCAGATAAGTCTTTTGTAGTCCCTTCCAACCTGAGATTTTCTATGATTCTGTGATATTGCAGGTCTCTGTTTTAAATCTGCACTGTTGATACAGGTCAATGGCAAATAAACCAGTTTGTTTAGCCTTTGGTCTCAACCAGTCATGTCACAGTTCTCTGAAATATTGACTCCCTGGGGCTTCTGTGAATTGCTGGCCTGTGAGCAATGTGATATCAGTGACCTTCTTCTTCCAGAATACTGACATTTATCCATGCAGGGATATTTGTGTGTAGTTTACCACAGTGCCTTAGCTTAGCTGCACTAATGTCTTTTGTGGGTGTTAACTAATGCTTCCAAAGAGTGCCCTTGTGGAGATGTGACTTTCCAGGTGCTGTGCTACCTCCTTCTCAGGGCTTCCCAAGAATCTCCTGACAGGAATTAACACAGATGGGTCTTTTCTAGAAGTGTTTTGACTGTTGTTTATTCCAGAGAAGTGACTTAACATATACTTGGTGCTGATTTCACTCAGCTGCAGAGCTTGTGCATGTAGAAGATGGCATGTCTAACAGCAGCATTTTGTAGAGGAACTCTTCTACTAATAGAATTTTGTGTTTTCTATGAGATTCCCAAATAATTCATGATATCTTAAAGGAAAAATAGTGATATGACAATAAATCAAGAGCTCTGCAACTTTTACCTTCTAGTAGCATGTCTCTTCCTCTTCATACTGAAGATGGGTGAAACCTGATTCCTGTTGGAGAAGAATCAAACCCTGTACAGTTTCTTTAGGCTACATTTAAGGAAACTACTTAGACTATATTTGAATGTAATCAGTATGCAGCAGTAATAATTCTTTTGGAAAAAAAATAGAATAAAATAAATATTGACTTACCAGATTTATAGGTGGTCTTCTCAAATAAAGTTGAAAAATAATGTCAATGTATTTGTAGAATGCTAGAATGCATATTCTACTTAAATTGCAAAATTTATCTAATATGTGCTTTTTCTACATACTTTATTTGACTCTCACCATTTACCATCATAGAGGAAGTTTATAGGAGAAGGCTAAAAGAAAAACGTAAGCCTTACAATTCACCTTTGGCTCTATCTCACTGTTCCTTTCAAACAAATTATAACTCAGATGCATTCTGCAGCAATAATTCTATGTTTGTTTAGATTTGACTAATTTTAATATACATGAGACATTGCTTCCATTGCTAGCAGCAAGCAGACAGCTAGTTGCCCTGTTTAGTAAAATTTCACTTTAGAAAAAAAAGTCAGAGGTTCACAAATCAGACAGCTGGACTTCAAAGAGACGTTGTCAAGGTTAGCAGAGCCAAAACTTAACCTTTACTTCTTTCCAATTGTGCATATGTAAAATCCATATAATACCTGGAAAGACAGTTTTAATTGAAAGCCTCCATCCTTGGAGGGTAAGAATTTGGGCTAATTTGTAATTGCTGCAGTAAATTAAAAAAAAATTAAAAACACCCAAAACCCAACAGTCTGCATAAAAATGCTTTCATACTTGATGCTATCATAAATATTTTAAGTAAAGTTTACTTTAATCTGGTTAAAAATACCTTGACACTAGTTCTTTTTGAAGTCTAATAATTATAAAGAGAAATTAGTAGGACTGTGATTTTTAATGGCTTTTAAAAATCTTCCACTTGCTTGCCTGCTGTCTTTAGTTTTTGATTTGGCTGTGTCTGTGCATGTCTTGTGTTCCTAATTGTTCTCGTTTGCAAGGTTCGCGTACATATTTAAAAATTAATCATTGCAAAGTGTGTTTTCTTAGAATCACAACAAGAAAAATAATTACAATTTTTGCAAATAGATTAGATTCAATATTGTATCTTCAATGTGCAGTTGTAAAATATTTTTGAGTATGTTTTTGAGCAGTATTGATTTTTATTTTTTTTCCACTTTGTGCCTGCCACATGTTTTTCATACTCTTTTGTGAAACAAGTGGGTCTGTTTGATGTCAAGGCATAAACCTTGATTGACAGTTACAACACTTAAACTCTTTCAGGTTCTGTCTCCATCACCCACACTTGATTTACGATAGATTGGTACTGGATGAATCGCTAGGACCTGCATGTAGAGAAGAAATGAAAGAATTGATTCAGCAAAGTTAGAATGATGTGATTAACAACTTCATAAATTTCAGAGTGTGTTGTAACTGGTCCAGCTATAACATTCTGAATAACCTCTATCTTTCAACCCTAAATTTTGTGTGAGGCAATTCTGTATTAGTTCTTGATGTATATTGTAACTTAGTTTTTTATGCTGAAATGTTTTAAGAAAGAAAATGTGCAAATTTTCCTCGTATCAAACTAGGTTTTGTTGGTTCTCATTTTCAAGTTTCATGAATGTCCTTCTACTATTTCTCATAAACTGGCAAATGTTTTTCTCAGATGGAATATAATTGGGTTTCAATCATACTTACAATTACTTCCTTAAATATATAACAGCAAACACACTCTCATCTTTTGCAAAATAAGTTTCAAAATTTCCTTTTTTTCATTACTTGTCTTTTAGAGTATAAAATAATATTATGTAGCTTTTTGTAAGCAAAACCAGCATGTTTGTGTTGTGCAACGCTTTTAATAGTTGAGCTTTTGAAAAGCTTGAAGTTAAATGTAGTTTAATGGTGCATTTGCCATGACACTGACATGGTTTTGGTTACTCTTCAGAACATAAGGAAAGTATCACAAAACATACATTGTTTACGCTAAATATACCAAGTGTGTTTTCCTTATAATAATATTTAAACATTTTTAGATCAAGAAGTTCAACGGCTGAAGATAGGAATGGAATCATTATTGGCTGCAAATGAAGAAAAGGTGAGAAAACGATCCTCATTCTACATAATAAGAATCGAATGATGGGTTTGAGTCTCTGTTCTGAATAATCAAAAAACCAGAGAGCAGGTTATCCCATGAGATTGTGACAGAAGGTTAATCTTTAAATAGAAAATGTGACTGACCTTGCTAACTTGGCTGCAGAACTTGGGAAGATCCTTAGATTTCAGAGGCTAGTAGAAAGCCAAGGCTGTAATGAGCAGAATCTCCTGGTTTCGGCTGTTGAAGAGATCATTAAGGTTTGGTCATTTTGGGCAGCTCTTCATCTTGCAATGTAATCCTGCTCTGGCAGGGGGATTGAACTACATGATCTCTAGAGGTCCCTTCCAACCTCAAACATTCTGTGATTCTAATCTGCAGTTATTTCATTGGTTCTGTACAAGTTTGACTGCCTAAGTTCAAAAATGGGTGTTCTAAACTGGAGTAAGTGTAGATGTTGGAATGCAGAACATATCCTACAAGAGAAATTTAAACAACATGGCTAGATTGTTAAATTACATGAACATAAACATGGTTTATTTTACGATTACACGTGCGATGCTAACAAAAAACCCTAATGCAGGCAACTGAGGTTCAACTCTAGAATATTCCCTTGACTCTTCTAAGCAAAAGCAGATTTTCAAATTATGCTTCTGTAAATATCTAATTTACTAGTAAGGTCAACCTCTTCTGGTTTCCTTATATCCGTGATTTCACACTACCTAGTAAATACTATGTATGATGGCAAATAAAAGCCAAGAAACATTTCTTACAAGACATGTGAGAGACTTGACCCGCTTTCTGGAAAAGTAGGCCTAAATCAGAAACGAATGTGTAACACAATGTTTCTGGAGGTTAAAAATCTAGGATTTAAAATATTGTATTATTTAATGCTTTTCACAGGACCGCCGAATAGAGGAGTTAACACTGTTGCTAAGCCAGTACAGGAGGGTCAAAGAGATAATGATTGCTGCTCAAGGTAAAATGTCTTGTGAATTATTTCCTAATATCAGGTCTTTTTAAAACTGTATGCACTACAGATGCTATTTGTTGTCCTTTTAATATATGTGTATAGTGACGCATATTTTATTATGCGTGTATTTGTATCATACTGGAGTGCTCTTCCAAATGCAGAGAACCACAGTATGTCTTGACCAGCCTTCCGTGTTATTGCCTGTAGTTTGTAGAGATTTCCTTTGTTTTCTGTACTGTAGGCACTACAAGAAAATAGAGTCAAATCTGGCTGGAGATTTAGTTACAGCATTGCTATTCAGCAAATGTTCTGTGACTGAATCTTGTGCTCAACTCCATAAGTCAAAACCTAAAATTTGTTCTGTGTCACTTAATAGTAAATTCCTCCTTGGAGCCCAGTTTTGGTGCTATATGTTGTTTTGGACGGTGTCGGTAAGGATGGTGCTTGCTGAGGAAGGCCGACTGGCGAGATGACTGCTCTGGCTGTCCAGCCGTGTGCGCTGCAGGGCAGGTCGGAGGTGAAGCACTGCAGCTTGCCTCCTTACGTGCCAGGGCGACCTGAAGTCAGCAATTGCTCTTCTTAAAACGCTTTGCTGGGTACTGCAGTGGGGCAGGAGTGTTGATTGCATCCACAGAGCAGTGACTGGGTGGACAGCTGGGGCCAGGGTCTTATTAGCTACTTTGTGCAGTCCCGTCCCTCCTCCAGTCTCCTCCGCAGCGCAGGCCTGTGACAGGTGTCCTTCACGGCCAGAGCTTCGTGCTTCCTTTTCCACTGCGGCTAGTTGCCACCTCTCAGCTGGATGTGGGTCCTAGAGGCCAGACCAAAAGGAATTAGAGCAAAAAGGGTGAAAAGGAAGGAGCAAACAGCAGGGCATTCGTGCAGACATACAATTTGTCAAAACAGAGGTAACTAGGAAAGTTCATTCAAATTAGCTGAAGGCATGAATTTACAGTATTCTTATGAAAATGCATTATATCCCTCTCAAGAATGTATTATTTAAAATTCAGCCAACATTCAGTTTCATTTAAATTCATTAATCTGTAGGAGTTGAATAAAATATACAGATGGGTATTAAGCTCATATGGTGTTTTCTGTGATTATTATGAGCAACCAGTTTTTACAGTGTAAAATGATACAGTGAGAGTTTAGTGGATTATGAATATTAATTAAATGGAGCTCATATTCATATTTTCTACACCACAGTTTCCTTCAGGAATGGCAGTCATGACCAGCTGTCAGCCAGCTAGCATTAACAACACAATGTTTTCCTTTTAGGTCATGCTTTTATATGGCATTCACAAAAGGGAAGCTGATCTCTGGTGCAATTTGATACTGTTAGGAGGACGTTTTTCTTTTTTGCTAAGGAGAGTTGCAATCAATGGAATAGGTTCTGTTGCCCTTCCCTTTCACTAAAATAATCCTGACAGACGACTAGGCAAGTTCTGGTCTGGAGGGAACAACTGAAAACCCATGGTTGCTTTGGTGCACACAGTATTATATATTTGACTTCAAAATCTGGAGGAAAATATCCAGTTTCTCAGTTATGCGGCAGAAAGTGGAGTGGGTTTTAGGACAATCTCATTTTAAGTTGCCACCTTAGTTTTCAGTACTGCATTTAGTCTGGGAAACTTGATCTTCTGAAATGCTGGTTCTGTTCAGCTTACACCACATTAACAAACACAATATTTTTCAGGTCTTGTATGGCAGAATGGAAACTTGTATTTAACACACAAGAATAGGGAACGAGAGTCAGGTAAATATCTCTCTGAATGTTCATTTTAAAAAAAAAAGAAAAGTCTCTCTCTTGAAAGTGCTCTGAAAGGAAATCGAAAGGTGTGATTGTAGCTTTTGGGGACACAGGGATATCCAGTATAATGAAACAAAAACAAACCTCCAAGCCTGTGTATGAACTGGAGTGTGGGCTGGGATTGTCTATACCGAGGTGCAGACTGTGATGGCTATGAAATTATCACAGCCCAAATGAGCTTATTACCTTATGTTTGGTTTTGGAAGTCTCACGTTTAATTTGCCAAGAAATCTCTCTTGATTATTTTTTTATTTTTATTTCTAGAGTTTTGTTTTAAAGGTTCTCTTTGAAGCCTAATCTCTGCATAAAACTTTTGGTAGAACCAATGGGTTGATATTTTGTGTCTCTGATAATTGTTTCAAGTAATTACTTGACATAAACACAATATATTGTGTTTGTTTCTGCTTAAGGCAAACTTAAGGTGCATGTGGCACTGCATTATGATACAGACAATGGCAACACGCACGCTGCCTGTACAGTGATTTACTGTAAGACAGTGGTACCAACTTGAACTTGCCTCAGAATATCAAATTCTCAGCTGGAGTGGTTCAGAAGCTGCCTCATAAGCAGCTCAGCTACTCACAGCACAGCATATAGCTAGAAATGATAAATTTGTTGCGCTACTATAAATGAGTTTGCTCCTAAGTCAGAGCCCAAAGTAGGGGTGGGGAGTGGAGGCTGGTAAACTGCCTGCATGAAGGGGAATTTAGGGACTGAAGTATTTAAACTATCTGATACGGTCCTAAATGTTGGAATTTTTGGCCTGTTTCTCTCCCTTTCTACTTCTAATATTTAATGCTCGCAGGCTCTTCTGTCTCTGGTGGCAGTGAAGAGGAACTTGAGACAACTTTAAGGAAGTGGAATCTTTTAAGTAGTCCTCAAGGAGAGTTACTGAAAACAGAGGTACTTAGTAAAGATATTTTAGAAGCTGTATATATGATTTGTTTTTATTGGTTTCTCCGTAGTAGCTAATGTAGATGCAGGTTTGGACCTGGCTGAATTTTTGTACTTCTGGGCATGGGTATGGTAGCTTCAGAATTGGGCACTAGAGTTACTGTCCTGAACCTCCTGTATTTTGCATAGGCCTCTTCAGGAGAACTGTCACCAGCTCTGCTCTCTCCAGTGCCACACAAAGCTATGGAAATCAGGCAAGACCTTTATTTCTTGTTTTTCATAAGGATTGTCCAAAGTCTGTATTATTTAATCTGCTTCACTGTTGGCATTTTGTCTTGCCTGTTCTTGGCTTTGCAAGAAGTTTTCGGCAGTTGTGAAAGCAGTGTTTGCCATGACAGTCTGCAATACTTAGTTGTATAAGGTTTGAATTACAGGAATAAATTGGGACTTTTATCAGAAGATATATGTACTGTAGTACTTAAACCAGTGTATTTCATTCTGATTTAAAGTGGAAGCATTCCAGTATCTTTAACCTCTCCACAAGAAGAATCTTCGGAAATCACAAATAGGTAAGAGAGTAACTTCAATTGAAATGTATAACATACAGCCAGATTTTTTTCTTACATAATTCTGTCTCGTTCTGTTTTTAAAATCCTTTAATGCTATACACTGCTCACAGAGATGTAAAACTGCCTATTTTCACTTTTTAAGACTTCTAAGAAGTCACCTTATATGGAGGTTTAAAGCTGTACGTTGCACCTTGTTGCCTTTCATAGTTGATCAAAGAGTGTCTTGTTGCTATTTCTGACTTCATCTATTGCAGGTCCCAATACTGTGAGTCTTAGGCTAAAAATACAAGAAAATAAATGAATCTCCTCATCCTGAATTATGTGATATATACAGCTCTCACGATACAGCTGTGGCATATGCAAATGTATGATGTTGTATTAACTGTTGGGTTTTTGCCTGTCATTGTTTTAAGGGCTCCACAGAAAAAAAAGTCAAGTAGTTTAGAAGACTTGCAGAGTGAATCCCTGGAAAAGGTTGGTTTATTTGTAATTTCTGCTGTTTAATATCATGACTGAAAGATAAAGGTCAAGTATAAATATTCTTTTTGTTTCACATACAGTAACCCTAACCACCACTGACACTATGTGGGGGAAAAACAACCCTAATGATAAAACATTTCTTACACCACTGCCAAGCTTAGAATAAGCAAACTAGTTACACCCATATGTATGCATCCTCAAATTTAGTTATTCACAAGAAGACAAATATTTAAGAGAAATATAACAAATAATGTTAATGAGGAGTCATTTTGTTGAACTGCAGTATTTTGTTTACAGGTGTTAAATAATTTTGACTTCCAAACGTTAAGGCAGCAAGTCCCGAAAGTAATTTTATATGAAGACTAGGTATTTCCACATGGGATTCCTTTCTGAGCATCTGCATGTAAATATGATCCTCGCTCCCTAACTTAAACTTTTGATATAAGTGGCATGCCTGAAGGTGGTAGTGATGCTGCCTTAAAGACAGCAGGAGTGCTGTTACTAATTCAAAGGCTTAATTCATTTGCAGAATAAAGACTTCCCAATTTGCAAAGTCTCATTTACATTATGGTCTAGAGGCTTGTTTCGTCATAACGTACACTGCACTTGTAATTATGCTTTGTGAGACTGTTATTGACACTCTCTGTACTCAAATGAGGCTTCATACTACATTACCCACACCCAGTAATTCCAGTTCTTTTTATTTTCTTCATTTTCTTTTTAAATCTCAGGATGACAGAGACCAAATAGAATGTTTAAACTTTGTGTTATACTCATTTTACTGTGGTCATACTTATGACAAATCAGTTCAGAACTAACATTTCATTCTGTCTGGAAGTTACAAAGGTCTGTTTTCTTTTCATAACTTTTGAATTATTTTCCTGTCTTAAACTCAGAAACTTAATTTGTCTCTATGATGTTATGTGACAAGGCTGCACCTTACACATTTAGGTTATAAATTTGCTCCACCTGAAATCAGAGTCCATAGACGAACAAGAACCTGCAGGTTCAGCAAGGCCTAATGCAGGCATGAGGCTTCTTAGTGAGATAACCGAGACCTCTCCATGTGTCTGAGTGACTAAATGTGAATTGTTTACAACCAAAACTAAGGCCCAGAAGACTTGGTTTGGTGACTCAGCATGACAAGATTTTGGTTCTTGCATTAAGTCCAAGAGAGCCTGTGCTAGCAGCAGTGTTTACTGGAGCTATTCTACTCTGCACAAAACTCAAATCCCAATTATGTCCTGCAATAATAATAATAATGAAGTATACCATGTTGGTATCTCTGACGTAGCCATGCTGGCATTTTTATCATTTCATTTCTATCACAGCTCTTTATAGTTTTAACTGGATATGTACAGAACTGTGTAGGTTCTTTTTTCATGTCGGTTATTTCTATGTTGTCTTAACTGTTACATTCCCATCTTGGAGTAAGTCTAAAGAGAATGCTCAGAAGCCTGAAAGAAGAAAAATTTCTTTGATCACAACAGAACCTAAACAGGTTTTGTAGAGTGCTTTGTATAAACACATCCAGTATTAAATATTTCACTGAAATTAAATGAAGAGATAACAGACCTTGTAATATATTGTCAATACATGAAGTAGCATCGCTGTAGTAATGATTGCAATTGATGTTCTGTGTATGTTGATACTAACATTTGTCTGTTGCTTTTTTCCATAAAACTTTGAAATTACCCTCCCTGCAACTCCGTAGTATGTAGACGGAAAACCAGTACAGCCTGTTGTAGAACAAGAGGTATATTAACTGTAAACTCTCTTTAACGTTTATCTGTTGTGCTGTGATGGTATGGCTGTGTTTTCATTTTATATGGACTTTGTTTTAAAATGTTTGCATAGTTCCAGTACTGACAAACTCTGAGAACAGGTGTAAGGATTTGAAAGTTGACGTTGAAAGGACAAAACTCCTATACAGTGCCAGGGTCCTAGAGGAAAGGGAGACAGCTAGAAAAGTTCTGACAACAAAACCAGGTGATATTCAATGTATACTTTAATGTAACATACTGTCTGGCTGAAGTGGGAGGAGCAAATGAGGGAAGAGAAGATTGTGACAGCTAGAAAACTTTGTCAGCTGGCGACTGGATTTAAGCTGAATTATCTGTAAAAAGGAGCATGGAGGGGGGTTGTTGTTTTGATTTCTCAACTTTTAAAATATTATGTACTGGTCTGCAAATGCTGTGAGTGATTTGCTTTTGTATTTATTTATTTATTTTCCCTCTTTTAAAAAAAAAACAAAACAGAGTAAGCCACTTTTGAAAGGCAGCAAGTACCAAACCTTGCCGGGGAAGCTGCCTCGGCCCATACAGAACGGAGAGCAGGGAACGTATAATTCTCCAGATGGGTTTGGCACGAGTGACAATGAGGACAACAGCATCCTGGGACTAAGTACGTATCCCCACCTCTCTGAGTTGTAGTTATTTTAAGGCCTCGTGGTCCTAAAAGGTGCTGTACTTTCAAGATTTCAGTAGGTTGTGGGTTATTTAGGTTTGAGGGCAGGGGGGTTAAAGTTTTTCTGTGATTGCAACACTGTAGGCAATGCATGAGCCATGCTGTTATGTCCTTGACTGCAGGATTATCCAAGGATGGGTGATCTTGCAAAGGAAAATGTTCATTTTCTAGAAACAAGTAATGACTCCTTAAATACACTGAATTAACAGGATCTCTTATGCAGGTTGGTTTGTTTCTTGCACGTGCAATAAACTCATCACACCTACAATTCTGTATCTCATAGGAATTCGACGTAATCTTAGATATAGTGCTTCATTTCAGATATCCCGTAGGCTTTGTGGAGCTCTGTAGTTTATGTTTAATGTGTTAAAATTGACTAAGTTTTAATTTAGTCAATTTTAATTGTATTATTGAGAAATCATTAATATTTAATTATAATTAATATTAAACAAAATTGATTAGCTTTTAAAACTAAGAATAGTTATATTCTTGCTGTTAAACACTAAAAAAGACTACAACAGACAAGTGATCATCCCTACGTATTTAAGATGACCTGTACAGAAATTTTGGGGCACCTTCATGTCAAGCATAACTGCTTCTTTTCTTTTTGTTTCTGCTTTTAAAGCTTAGCTTACTTCTTTGCTCTTCTGTAACTTTATTTTGCTGGTGTTTTATATCTTTGCTTCTTCATCTGGCTTTCTGCTTCTTGGGATGACTGAAGATCGCATCAGGAGTGTCAGTGCACCAGTGCTAGGTACCGTATCCAAACAAGATGAAGCTTTAACATGATGCTGCTTACTTTTTTCCTTTCCTTTCTCCCTCCCTTACTCTACGAAATACTAATGCCAAGTGGGATATCCAGACTGAATTCCTTAAGTGCAGTATTGAGATGAAGTAACGGCTTCGCGTGGGATTTTTTTAAGATAATTGCTTCTGTTTTCATTCTGATTTCACGGAAGTCACCAGAATTTCCATTGATTTTGACAGAGGACTTACAGTATTAAGAATAGGCAAGGCAAGAGTCTGCTTCAATCTGAAGACTTTAAATAATGTATTTAAAAACAAATGACTGAAATAATACTATTCTACCCACTGTTTTATTGCTTTCTTTTTTGTATCAAATGTACAGCTCCTCTTTTTTCACCTTCTGAGCATGTTTGGGTTTTAATACAAGACCAATTTTATAGATATGTTTACTTTTTTATTATGTTCTACATTTCAACATTTTTCTCCCACATAACAACTTTGTTACCAATTAGTATAAAATGTTTATTACTGTTCTTAATCCAGGAGAAACAGAGAACGTGGATGATGCAGTAGTCTCGGATGACCTTTCCCCTCTTTCTTCGGGAACAGATTCAGGTCCACAATCTCCGTTGTCTCCAGAAAACAGAAAGAGTCCAAAAGGGATCAGGAAAATCTGGGGAAAGTAAGGTCATTTATTTTTAATTCTCTGTCAAATCATTTCAGCTGAGAAGTAATTCAGTTCTCCACAAAAGCTGCAGTATCTATAAAGTAAGATTCAGAAAGAGGAGGGAAAGCAGCTCTGTGTGATTGTACAAGCGTGTCTCTATGTACCCCCAAGTGTAGAAAATGGATGGTGGCGATCGCAGCGTTGTGCTCTTGGAAGAAATAAGACACTGCTGTCATCTTAATGCTGATAATGTGTAATGCCAACAGGTTGCATTAGCTACGAACAACTAAATAATACTGTTTGTTACAGAATGCATCAAGTGAAAAAATGAGAGAAAACAGAAGAACCAAAAAGCAGGGGGCCTGAGTTTTGCTGTGTTAACTTTAGGTACTTCAGGACAGCAGCCAGTCACAAGTCTGGCCTCCAGTGTGGATTATTAACTGGGCTGAAGGTGTACAGCTGCTCTGCAGAGCTTTCTCTTCCCTCAGAGTTGGGTGTAGACAGCATTTGCCTGGAATTTCCTTCAGCTACTCCTTGAATTCGATGTTTGCGGGAAGATTACAGGAAGATTAATACAGGTTCTAGCTGTCACTATATCAAATGAGTGTTCTCTGTTTTAAAGCTAATAGTTCTGTTGTGGCCCTCTTGTCTTGAAAGAATAAGAAGAACTCAGTCAGGTAACTTCCCTGCAGACGACCTGGGTTTGGCAGAGTTCCGAAGAGGCGGTCTCCGTGCAACAGCAGGACCTCGATTGTCCAGATCAAAGGACAACAAAGGCCAGAAAAGGTAATGGTTCTTTCTTTACCTTGCACATCAGATTGTGGTAGTTAAACATGCTGAACAGCCAAACTCTCCTCTTCTGAAATACATTTTTCCCAGTGTACTTCATTACATGTGGAAATCCACAACTGGAAAGAATTTCCGTGATAGGAACCATATCTGAAGTAGCTCCCCTGTGTGCACTGCTTCAGATGCAGCTCGCAGCATTAGCTGTTTGCAGGGAGTGTCAAAAATTTCACTTGGTTAAAGAACAAGAATACCTATCTCCCCTGGAGATACCTGCAGTTCCCTTTTTTCTCTTTTCAAATAGAAAAAGGGATATTCTTAATCACCCTCCCAGCCCCTGTTTGCAGGTTGGGGCTCTGGACAGCCCCATTACCAGCACGCCTGTATTTTACTATGGCACAGAGCAAAGCACATGAACAGACCCACTGTAGTACTGCCTCTGGCACATGACAAGTTTTTAGAGAATAACCAGAGTTCTTCCCTTTTAAGATTTTTTTTTTCAAACTTTTCTTGTACTTTTCAGTGACTACAATGCTCCATTTGCTCAGTGGAGCACTGAAAGAGTTTGTAACTGGCTTGAGGACTTTGGTCTTGGCCAGTACGTCATTTTTGCCCGGCAGTGGGTGACTTCAGGCCATACACTGTTAACTGCGACACCTCAGGACATGGAAAAGGTAATAATCTCTAACTGTTTCTCACAAGCAACCACACATGTTGAATATGTAGGCCCCTTCAAACAACTGTCAGTTCTACATTCTGAAATAGCTAGTATCAATTTTTGTAGATACCTAATGAGAGAGAAACTATTAGTTAATGGTTATCTTTGCAGGAAATGGGAATAAAGCATCCACTGCACAGGAAGAAATTAGTTTTGGCCATTAAATCAATAAACACCAAACAAGATGAGAAGTCGGCGCAACTTGATCATATCTGGGTGACACGTAAGTGAACTGTCCTGGAATTGTTTGGAAAGGAAATTCTCCCACTGCTATGGATGGGCTGCCTGATGTATGCTTGTTTAAGCAGTTACCGAGTATCTTTTTAAAAGCACTGAGGTTCATGTGAGTAGAATGAGGGGTTTTATGGTGTTCTGGACATCTAAATACACAGCTGTACTGTGTGATCTTCCAAGGGGAACTCTGGCATTCAGACTGCAGGGAAGTTGATGTGGGGAGCTCGGTCTAGCGAGAGCTGCCTTCTGCTGCAGAAAGCACGTGTTCAGTCACACACGCAGGTACAATATCACAGGCTGCGGCTGACAGAGCTGTTTGGTGGGAATTGCGTTTAGGGTTGTGGTCAGAGGCTGTCCTTTGGGAAGTGAATAGGTAGAACGAGCTACCCCAATGCCTCGGAAGCAGCCAGCCCAGACAGGAAGGGGAGAAGGACTTTGTTCTTTCTGATCTGGATGTGGGTACCCCAGTGTTGTTGTATCTGCAGGATGGCTTGATGATATTGGTTTACCTCAGTACAAAGACCAGTTCCATGAATCCAGAGTTGATGGGAGAATGTTGCAGTACTTAACTGTGGTAAGCTAAAATCCTTTTTGCTCAGTTTAACCAAGTTTAACTTCACAATGAGAAAATAATTTTACAATTTCTCCTTGAATGTGAGCAGTTTAAAGATTTTTTTTTCAAGGTGGAAACTGTGCCAGTAGTAACTGTCTCTTTTACAGAATGACCTGCTCTTTCTGAAAGTCACCAGCCAGTTGCATCACTTGAGTATTAAATGTGCCATTCATGTGCTGCATGTCAACGGTTTTAACCCCCACTGCCTGCGCAGGAGACCAGTTGAAGAGGTAAAAGAATGTTTAAATAAATTAATTTAAACAAGCATCGACTACCAGATTCCAGCCACAGGGGACAGAAAGTTTGCAGTGCACAGTGATACAACTGAATGACTGCTAGCAGGGAGCTGTGGCTTTCCAGCTCTGGAATGCAATGTGTACTCACTGATGATAAAAATCTGCTCAGTCCTTAAGTGAATTTCATGCACTTCTCTTTAAAAAATATTTCCTTAGTTTAAAGAAGTTCAATCAACTTCCAGTAAAATAATTTGGAATGTTCTTTCTTTGCGTCTCATAATTTTTAATCCTCAAGGACAGTTTTTGCCTTACCCAGTCAGCATAGCTTATTGCCTTTGTATTAACGACTGAAAATAATACTGTTGTCAAAATGCTCCCTTTTTAACACCTAGCACCTATAATCTCTACTGTACTACTTGATGTGATATATGTGGGGTTTTATCTGTACTAGACTATGCCATCCTATCAAAGGATGTTTGAAAAAGCCTTCAACAGAAACAGTATCTTTAGACTCTGGGAAAAATACTACTCTTTGAGTAAGCGGAGGGGACAGTGTTGTTACCTGAACTGCAGTTACATATTGTAAACATGCAGTGACAATACAGGCTATAGTGTCACCATCTTTTCTGGTCACTTCCACAGAATAACATTTCGCCTTCTGAAGTAGTTCAGTGGTCCAATCACAGAGTGATGGAATGGCTCAGATCAGTTGATCTGGCAGAATATGCACCAAACCTTCGAGGAAGTGGAGTGCACGGTGGCCTGATCGTAAGAATTGTTTTAACATTTTACTGCGGATCTACTGAAAAGTGACAGACTGCAATATAAAATGTCTTTTATCTGGTGTTTGTTTGTCAAGCAGGAGGAAACAAACACATCTGCAATACAACAGTATGATCAGACCTTCTAAATCACCTCTTTATCTGATCCATGCATCTTAATTTTTACAAAGGAAAACTAAAATAAAAAAGGAGCTGCTAAAACATTTTTTATAATCAAAGCTGAGCTCTGTGTGAATGTTTAGCAGCATTACATGAAAATCCCCCAAACCAAACTGTACTGTGGCAAAGTTATTTTTTGGTAAGGCATCACTGAGTGGGTTTTTTGAGTGGTTTTAATAGAATTCTGAGCCACGGTAAATAACTGTCCTGAAGTTGCAGCAGTCTTGCCAGCAATCAGGAATGACATTTTTTTAATTCAGAACATCCAGCTTAGTAAAATCAGAGTTCTGAAATGCCGTTATTCTAGTGCTGTAGGATTTTTGCCAAAATGCAATAGAAAAAATTGTGCTAAGTTTATAGTCTCAGCATAGAGCAGAAAATTCTGAAAATAAACTTGTTCAATCCAAACAAATATAAGGTTTGATGATAAATACATACTTGCCTTATCATGCCCTACACATTTCTTAGTGCCTACTTATATCCAGTTCAAACCCTACTGAATATTGCACGTGAGTTTTAAAAGGTCTAATATAGATAGATAGCTTAGAGTGAGAAATTCCTCTGGTACGTAGTGTAATCATTTACTATCGCAAATATTTAACCATATAAAAAAACTTCAAATATTCTGCCATGTTTCAATAGATCCTTGAACCTCGCTTCAATGGTGACACACTGGCAATGCTGCTGAATATTCCACCTCAAAAGACCCTACTGCGGCGCCACCTCACAACCAATTTCAACGTATTAATTGGACCAGAGACACAACAAGAAAAAAGAGAAATAACTGAGTCAGCAGCATACACACCTCTGACCACCACTGCCAAAGTTCGGGTATGTGCTGCTTTCAAAAAGGAGCTATTTCAGACTTCCTCTCCCGTCTTCTAAAGAAACTAAGGGACAAACATGGGCAGGGCAAGGTGACTTCTCTTGTTATATTTTCCTTAATTCTAGATACCAAAGCATTTGTTTCCTATCTGTTCAAATCTGCTTCTGAAATAGCATGCAATCACTTCTGTCTTTTCTTAGAAGCAATACCATCTAAAAATATTTAACATCAAATATAACTCCCAATTTGGAAACAATTACCTTTTAGTTCAGAATCTATGTACTTGAAGGACCAGGGTATTGCAGTAAATCAAAAAAGAGAACATCATGAATGTTTATTTTTCGTGCTCAAAAATTGTTGTCTTCTTATTTCAGCCAAAGAAACTTGGATTTTCACATTTTGGGAACTTAAGAAAAAAGAAATTTGATGAATCAACCGACTACATTTGTCCTGTGGATACAAACCCAGCTGCCACAAATGGTTCCCTGAAAAACTATGGTGGATACAAAGGACTTAGTCCGTTCACTGATAAGGAACTGGATCAGGTGGGACAGACAGACTGACGCCATTCTCATCTCATCCTCTCCATGCATTCCAAAGCTTGCAAATAACCAAACGTTAGCATATAACAAAGTATTTGCTACATCTGCATGAACTTATTGAGAAAGTATTGACGTATGGACACTGGGAAGAGTTCTGTACTAAGAATGTCAGATTAATTTTTTAAATCAGCATCATAAACTCATCCATCTTCAAGCCCTTTTTCAGGACTATAACACCTTTACACTAGGAAGATTGATGCATTTTCACAATTAAGGTGGTGGTTGCAGTAAACGCAAATCTTTCATACTTCTAGCTTTCATTATCTTATTATAGCACACTACTTTTTTCATTTTATGGGTGGTTTTTAATGTAATAAATTTATGTGGATTAATTTGTACAAAGCTATCAAGTTATATATTAAAATACAACTGGATTGTATATTTTTAAACAGACATTAATCAAAGAATCCAACCGAATTTTTCTTTATGTACAGTGGGGAGTAGTTACGTTTAGCTGGTATATGTGAAAACAAACATCAGTAATAGACAAGATTATTAATAAACCAATAACTTAAATAATTCACTTTTGTTACACAGTAGTGAGCTTGTGAATGAAACGGTTGAGACATCATACAGACAAATGATGAAGACTAAAGCCCATCAAATTTTATTCAACTTTGATGCTGTGTAAAGGAATGTAAACCCTGAAAAATGGAGCTCCTGGAGGCTTGTGTGAACTTGGACTACTACACACACAAGCCAGACAGAGGCAGTTGGGGTAACCTGTCCTACCTCCGGTGACCTTGAGTGAGATAAAAACATTTTAAGCCTGATGAGAGAATGGTCACAAAATTGAAAAGACTAACTCTAAGTCATGTTTTTTCATTTGCATGATTTACTGCATCTAACATGTCATTCATGTTCATTACCTAACCATTCTCTTTTTCAATGTGCACCTTAGTAAAATGAAGCAGAATGATACCAAATCCTGCCTGGCATTTTGTGTGGGTGTCCACTTGCACAGTTAAGAGCGGCAAATGACTGCATTAAATGAGCCAAGAGCTTACGCTATCCGGTTGTTCAGGCATTACAACAATACTGGGGTTTTTTTTCTCTAGGAGCAAGGTCTTCAGTTAAGCATGACTTCTGAGTGTGTGGTCATGCAGTGAAATCATAATGCCCTAGAACTGATAACCTTGTTAAATAAGAACAGGTAGGACTGTAGCATGAAGGACTCTTCTCACCTGTGAAGGGAGACTGCCTGAAGTATAGTAGTGTTACTACTTCACTATCAGTGAAGCTTTTTTGTTTCTTTTCCCTTTGTTTCTTTTCCTTTTGTTTCTTCTTGGTTTTTTTTTGTTTCCTCTCGTTGCCACTCTTTTCGTTTCCTCCTTTTGTTTCCTTTCCTTCTGTTTCTCTTTCTTTCTTGTTGTTTCTTTTTGGTTTTTGTTTTCCTCTCGTTTCTCTCTTCGTTTCTCTCCGTTTCTCTCCGTTTCTCTCGTTTCTTTTTGGTTTTTCTTTTCCTCTTTGTTTCTCTTCGTTTCTTCCTTCTTGCTTCTTTTTGTTTCTTTTTGCTTTCTGCTTTTTTTTCCATGAATTACAGCTCGAGTTTCATGAAATCAATCTTTCTTTATTCAGGATTCACACTTCTGGCATTAAATGCATTTTTACATACCTTAGAGCATGGCAGCATTTTTGTTAATGTGCAGAAATAGAACTTTAAACTTATCACAACTTCATTTGTCTAGGCACAGATACCTTCCAAAGCTGCATGTAGCATGAATAAAATTGCACATACTGTCTGATTTGAACTAGTTCCTGAATGCTTTTACAGATGGAACATTCAGAAGGAACAGTAATGCAAATAGGGGCTCTTTCTCAAGGCATAAGCCAGCTGACGGTATGTACTAATTTCACTCTCCTTTTAAAGTCACAAATGTATTCAGCTAGAATTCATTGCAAGTTTCTCATTGAAGGTGTGTACTTGGTACACACCTCTTTATAGCCTGGTTGCATATTCACAGTCCAAAAAAAAAAAAAAATCCTGCTTCTTAAATTGCACTTAAAATCAAGTTTCATTTATGCCTATTTTTAAGTTTTTGTGAACCACCATCAAATGCCTGTCACAGCAAAGTCTAGCAAAGAGGTACTTGAAAATTTACATAAGCTAAAACTTCATGGAAAACAAACAACATCACCACTAATTCCTGACTCCATAGCAGCTAATTTATAAAAAAGAAGAATAGTTGACGGAAAGGTATAATGAAGAGTTCTGTAACATAGTTGTCACATGCCACACACAAAATCTCTGTGAGAATTTCCTCAAGCAAAAACAGTTCATTTAAAGCTACATTCAAGAAATCCTGTTAATTTTATGTGGCTCTGACCCCCTCTGTTGTGAATCTTTCTTACCTCCTTACAGTTGGATTTCTAACCGAGCATGCTTAGTCCTTTGCACCTTGTTCTTTTCAGACCATGCTAAGCCAAGATGAAATGCTGAATGACAGCAGATTTTTAACACCTACCTTCGAAGACTGGAGATGATGTTTCAGTGTGACCAAGAACACTAATCATACCTCATGCCTGTCCAGAGGGGTGGCCAGGAGACACTTGACACTGTGGTGCAGAAAGGCTTTAACCCCTTTTCTGCCAAGAAGACTTACCACATAGCATTTAATATTGTCAATGTAGTGACACATTACAGGTAACTCTCACCCACACTATTTTCCACATTACATAATGTGAAATAGGTGTTGAGAGAGAAGTGGTACTTGTATCCAGAGTCCGGAAAGCCAAGACTTGCAATATATTTCACCCTTTTATTAAGTCATCTTTTACCTGTTCTGTTTTGTAATTTTTTTATTTTTATAATTAGACCAGTAATGAGTCTTGCATTACAAGTTATTGTACTGTGTGGACTAATCAGAGCCACCTGACGGGGGCAGGTGAGTGCAGCAATGGCTCGCTAACTACTGCTGCAGTCTTGCCAGAGACTGTTTCCCATAAATGGATTATTAATCTCTCATCCCTTTCATTAGCATATGTCCTGTACTCTTTTTGTCTAAGTAAGTGCAGTGTTGAAAGGGAAGAATGGAACATACTACTATCCACCAAGCCCTTGCTTTTACCAGGAGGATGACAAGGTGGCATGTTCACAAATCTTTACCTAACTCAAAAAGATGCTGAACAGCTACAGCAGGAAATAAAACTGAGACTACCAGAAAAACTCTTGGATACTAAAGTCAGTGCTTCAGGTTACTTTTTTATCATGTGATTTTTACATGCATGCTAAGAAGTTTGCTATCAAGGAGAAATCACAAAATTTAACAGATGTAAAATATAACTTTAGGAACAGTGTTCACTGCACTCCATATGGTAAAAGTACAACAGAATTTCCAGCATGATCCATTTTGGTTTTAAATGAGTTCTTTAACTAGAGCTATGGAACAGGGTCTTTCTTGTACATTGACATTTGTCTGAAATGGCTATTACTGACACATATGTGCAAGCATCAGGATGCTGATAAGCCTTCTGAACAGTCAAAGTGGTTCAGAGAGTTTTCTGAGCCCCAAAACACAGTACTGGCTCTCAGGAAGACAGGGATGGGTAATAAGCTAATTTTCTTTCTGTAGTTACACCTAATTAAACACATGGCTGCAAAGAGCACCCAGGACTGGAGATTACAGTAGAAACACTTTTGTAACGTTTGCATGAGAACTGGTGATGTTGTAAATAATACTGCTCTTCACTTTCAGTTCTCTTCTCATTCCAGCTAGATACATTTTCACTGAATATTTTATTTAGCAATAGGAGACAACCATTACCGCTCTGTGACGTGTAAAACATGATTAAGGAGCATCAGGCAAGTACCCTAATAAAACAAATCTTGTTTCTTCAGAACACCTGACAAAACAGATCTGTTTACATGCTAATACAGCCTGAGGGCAGGCCACTCCCAGCCACAGCCCTCCCAAATGAAGGGGAATCTCCAGCACTGTCCAGAATAAACAGCAAGGGCTCCTCACAAGCTGTCACTTTTAAAGGCGGCCTAGTCTACTCCTCACTCCATGAGCCTCTCGTGACAGACCCTGCATTGTATGGTCAGGTCAGATGTTAAAAACTAAACACATGATTTTATTGTCCAAAATGCTAAAACCAAGGCTAAAACTATTTCAGTCACTGACTAATGAAACAATAATGGACAATCCAGAAGAATAAGAAGTCAGTCTACACACGAGCAAATTAAAAACGCTTGGTAAAAGCTATTAACTGTACCAGTCAAGTACATCTCCAATCCGGCACTGCAGTCAGTACTAGTGACCAGACCCTGTACTATGTGCATTTGAAATACTATGTCAGGTTATTAGCCAGCAGACTTACTACAGCACCACAGATAGGATAAGCTGCTCCAGCAGAGGCAGCCTTAATATCACTGGGATATTCCAAGCAGATTTCCAGCTTGCTTTTGATGATGTATTTATAAGTAAATGTGTTGTTGTGCTAATTAACTTGGCTGTGAATAGTCAATCTACAAAATTATTGGGTTTTTTAAAATATATATATAGTAAGAAATCCTAATTATCATAATACTGGCCTAAATGCTTATTTTTTCGACTGTTACAAATAAATTCTTAATGTTCCTCCATCTCTTGCTGACTGTGGAATGATTCTAACACGAATATGTGTATTTGATCTCTCATCAGGGACAGAATCACAGTCTGCACTTCTGTGGTTTTGCATTATTGCTACAAAGGCAACTGATGAACTATAAAACCCGTATGTCAATTTCTCACTAGTAAATTCTTTTTGTTTTGCTTTAGATGAATAAAAATATTTAGTAAACATATTCATTAGTATCTGAAGAAACAAGTCCCATGGCTGGGAATTTGTCAGACCCTAAAACAAATGTACTGTAAACTAATTCCTGGAAATTAACATGCAGTACTTCAAGCACTATAGACTAAGAATTAAATTCTTAGTGACAGAAACACCGAGACAAGGCATTAGCAGAACAGATGATCGACTCAGCATAACTAAACAATAGGAAGCAAGAAGCAAAGCAAATTTCTGAAACTTCCAAAATAGCAAGCACTACACTTAGAGAATAACATTCAAATAACGTAACATCACTGGATAGTTCTGTGTATGCAGCCCACAACCTCCACATATAGTTGGCAGTGATTTTTTAGCAAAAAAAAGATGGCATGAAGTTAGGTAATCCTCCTGAACACATTTCGCCCTAATAAGAATTTCTTTTACAATAATAAGCAATTTGCATGTTACCCAGATTCTGTTCTCATTTTCAATAGCAATAGTGCCTTCTTTCTTAGTCCCTGGTAAAGGGCTGTAAATCAGCATTAAAACAAACAAACAAAAAACCCACTACCCACTGTTCTTTGTACACTCCTTCCCCAGGATTCACTAAATGAATTACCTGTACAGCACTGTCAAATAATCCTAGTCCAGTTTTATAGCGCTCTCTCAAATTCCATACCCATCTTAACAAACAAGTGGTTTTATCTCTGTCCTACTTTGCCAATTAAACTATTTTTTTCCTCAGAATTAACATTTCATACTAACTTAAGAGGTAAGATTAAGTTACTTCAACACAATTCAAGATGAACTCTCACCTTCATATTAAAACATGCAAAGGTAACTATATTATAAACCACAGATATTAAGTTATATGGATAAAAATCACACACACCTCAAAAACCAAAACCGGGAATACTGCATAGTTACGTACCAGTTGTTCCTGTGGGAAAACGCACAGTACTTAGGACAAGGTATCAGATGACATCAGTGTTAATAAGAAAATGTACTGCTCTTGGGATAGCCAAGTTTGTCCAGGTTGGGCTGGCACGCAAACTGAATCATAGCGGGGGGTCCACACATAAGAATGAGCGTTTCGCTCCTGGGAGGAGGAAGGTGGGTTTTAATCATGTCTGCAGTGACAAAGCCAGAACCGTACTTCCAATCTGAAACAAAGAATTACAGTATTAATTTGAATCTCTGTACAGTCTGAAGCCTTCTTAAGTTGCGTCTGTTGTACTCACAAAGTGCTTGAAGAACCAGCACAGTTATGCCACTGCAAGCCAGGAGAGGGGTAAATCTCTCACTGAGCTCAAATCTAGTGGTCCCCTTCGATAGGGACAACAAGCATGTGGATAACAAGGATCTGGTTGACAATACATAAAATTCTGTGAATAAATGATAGATTTAAAAGAAATTAGATTATAGGAATCAACAGAAAGACTAAATCAGCTTTTCCTTTGAAGAGAGTTCACCTAGGGGCAGTTGTGCAGGGAGAGGAGGCACTGAGACCTGTGCCATCAAACACATGTTAAAAAAAATCATGGGGTGACAAAGTTTGGTGATGACAAAAGTTTTGCCATGTAGTTAAGTGATAAGTTAAAAAAAAAAAAAAAGGAAAGACATACTAAATGATTTCAAATAGTAATATTGAATGAGTCTGTGACTTAAAGCAAGCCAAACAGGAAAACCAATCCTGCTTTCATAGATTGGGGTGATGAAAACAGCAGCAGTCAAAAGGCATGTGAAATGTTAAGTATCAGGAAAGGAAGAGGGCACACCGTGCCGAAGTAAAAATACAGTTTGCCTGCATCTTGACTACCGGTGTTCAGTTCTGATCTGCTCAGCTCAGAAAAGGGACACATTCCAAGCTGGGAAACATTAAGAGAACCAGGCCGAGCAAAGGTACATAATCACTGCTACGTGGGGGAGCCCAGCAGTCTTCAGTATAGAGAAGATGGGACAGCAGGGGTGATTGATAGATGTCTGTAAAATCAGTAACACGACGGCACCTATTCACGCTCTCTTTCAACACAAGAATTAAGAGGCATATGCAAACCAGAAGTCATTCTTCACAGAAAAGTGCTAATTCTACAGAACCACTAACAGACTGCAAAAAACCTCATACGAGCTGTAAAGGCAACACTAATTTCTTATAAAAGTAGTCCACTGGGGGCTGTTATATCTGGAGAGACACATTTGGCTCAGAACGGAGAACAGCAGAAGAGTATCAAGACCTGCTGATTACTCTTCTCTGGCCATCTACTGTTCCTGTCAACAGATACAGAACTTTGATCTGTCTCATTTTGGCTTTTACATCTGTTAAATAAAAGCTTACATCACCTGGAATATCAACAAAGATAAATACTCAAGTTTCAAAGGAGATTGAGTAGAGTTCAGCCTCTGCCGCCATTTAGTTAATGCCTCAATCTATACATGTGGCAGCTCTGTTTTACAGAATCTAATCTAAAGTTGCTGCAAAACAAAGATGTGCATGTACTATTTGCAGGCATTAAGCAATTTAATGCCAACAAAATGCTAACATAACCTGATTAAGGAGACAGCCCAAAACAGCTGTAACTTTTGCTCACAAGTCCCCCAAACTGGCCACTGAGCAACGTGTCTGACCCAACCAAAGTTAATTACTAGTTCACACTTTCTAAGGCCCACCAGGCACAGACCACGTTCCAAAGTAGGTGTTGTGGTAAGGCTTGTTTCCAAGAGGTTGCAGGGCTCTTTGTTGTTTAAAAGTTTAAGACAAGAAGACTTGATATTACACTAATGGCCCCTTGAACAAAAGTGAAACTTGGACTGTTGTACTACAACGAGCAAAGGCATTTCCAGTGTGTAGCAGCAGCCTACCTTGTGGAGGTCTGTCCAGCGTATACCAAAGCGTGAACTGATCAGGATGCCTCTTGGCAATGTCTTCTAGCTCAGCTCTCAGTAATATATCCTTTTCTGTCTGCAAAATGAGACTGCTGTTTAGCTCCTAACCATCTCAGGATGCCCTCTAATGCGAGCTCATCTGGCATTCAACAAGACAAATGCAATGATAACTCATTCAAACCAAGAAGTGATTTTTTTCCTCCCTTTACATGACAGCTATTATCATTACAGGCTTCTCTGAATTTAGATTAAGAACAACAACCTATGAGACTTAATAACCACCTAAACATTGTCTTAAAGATGGCAATTTGAACAACTTTTTAATCTAAGCTAAAATCACAGTTAGCCAAACTTGTTTCTGACCCTGGCAAGTATGGCCCAGTACCAGCATGCTGAAGGTTAACTGTAGAAACAGATTAATGGAACAAAGCCATGTTTCCTTGAAATCAGTGAAGGCATAAAATGAGTAGAGAGATCAGAATCTGCTCATACTATTTATTCCCTAACATAGGAAATCAGAGAGTACAAGTGAAACTATGGGGAGCCACCTTCAAAGCAAATACAAGATGATCTTAGGAACTACAGTAGCACCACACAAGTATTTATAAAAGGCCTCATGGATAATTTTTTTTATTCAGTTTCTCCTTAAATCCTTTTAACCCAAGTCTATATGAAGAGCTTACATAAGTACCTTTTCCTGCTCCTCCATGTACTCATCATCTTAGATATTTTCTCCTGAAGAGTTGGGTGAAAATAAAAACCCAAAGACACTGGAAGAGTATGAAAAATGCAGAGCAGTATTTTCTCCAGTTGTCAGTGTCCCAGCAGTTTAAAAAGCTCCGAGACCAGGAAAAAAAATACACCATTAAAAAATGACAAACAGATGAATCCATATACTCACCTGATTAGCAAAAAGAAGGTAACATTTTGTGGAGTCCTTAGGATTGCTTGTGATACAACGAATCAGCTGCAACATAGGAGTTATTCCTGTTAAAAAACAAAGTGGTTAAAAAAAAAGGGTATTTCTTTCTACACCTGCAGATTCAGTACTAATGCTGCCTTCCTTCAGTCTTCAGTGGAAGTTTAGTTTGCACAGGGCTACACACCTCTGATTTTCTAACCATGACAAATACAGAGGATGAGGGTTTCTATTACTAAAACTAATTTCAAAACAAAAACTAGATGACAATATTTGTATCTGGGGATTTCCTCTTCATTATTCTCTATCCTATACGGTAATTTTACCCTCAAGACATTCTCCTAAAATATTTTTTGTCAGTGAGACTGAAGCTCAGGAAGATTAAGTGGCTTCTCTGAGGTCACATGGTAAATCCAGATTCAAACTCTGAAGTTGCTAGCTCCCAGGACTGAACTCAAGCCACTGGAAAGCTTCATTGTTGCCAAACCCTTGCTAAAAGACATGCAGGTGCAAGTGCTCTGTTGCTAAAACACAGTGTTTGAAATTCCTCACACATATCCATAAAGATGTCTTTGTTCTCTAGATGTCCCCTATGATGAAAATAGTTTTACCTGTTCCTCCAGCTATCATCCCAAGATGCTTTGCAAACTTCTTCTCTGCTTCAGACTTCTTATGAGGCTTGATAAGAAAGGTACCTAGGAGAAATATTCAGAACCTGTAGGTACCTAGCTTTGAACAACTGATTTACTCTTTTCCCGCTCTCCAACATCATTTACAGAAGAACTCGAGGATTTCCACAGCACTGCCTAGAACACAACTTGGCAACTGTGAATGTTTGTGGTAGCTAAAGGTAACTACAGCCCCTACTAGAAAGAAACGGGTTATTTAGACCATCCTCATCATCCTCGCTTGTACCATGGATCTAGCCATTTGTGTGTCCCCACATTCGACGAAGCTGTAATTAAACCAGCATCAGGCAAGAACCCCTGCAACAATTAGAATCCAAAATGTTGGAGTTTTATCAAGTACTTTTATCAAGTACTTTATTATTGTAATTCATTTCCAGTTAATGAGAAGCCCATGACACTTGGTCAGCTGGATACCTTCTAGTATCCTGTGATGAGAAGATCTTGCCAATTTCTGCCATTGCTTCAGCACTGTCACAAAACCAGGCAGTTTATCGTTATCACCAAGGACCAAGTGAAGTGAAAAGCTTATAAAAAGTATCTTATATGAAAAGTACCTGTCATATTGCAATCACCTTTTAAAGAAATCTATAACTAGTACCAAGCCTTCCTAGCTACCACTCTTTAGAGCAGCCAAAGCAGAGCAGCAAGGAACATTTGTAAAACATGCATCCCTTGTTTCCTCTGAGATATAACAGATTCATTGGCATGTTACTCATCATAAATGGTCAGGATCCAAAGAAACGCTGAGCCCTTATCCCCCTGAAGTAGGAGTTAAGTGCACAGTCCCTCTCCATTAAGATCAAACCAAAATCTTTCACTTGCATCTCTGAAAGAGGATTACTTCTCTGAACTTATTTTCCCCCAGTCGATTCAGACCTGGTTTAATCATGAAATGAAGCTGGCTCTCAGCCAGATTATTCAGGAACAACACTGAGATTCAGAGAACATTTTAGGCCACAACATCCGTTTATTAAGAAACATCTGGAACATCTCCATATGTATAGCTGAGGTACTATTTCCAGCACAGCCTTCTCAGTAATACAATGTGACAGTGATTTTCTTAAATTGTACTATATTGTCCCAGAAGTGAGAAAACAACCAGCTATTCCTCACACAAACTAAACACAAAGTCCACTTTCCCACCATATCAACTCTGATGGGCTCTTAGTCAAGATCAGGACAGGTGGATTTTTTTCTTTTCCACTTTTTAAAAAGGATTCTCTCCAAAGTTGTCAAGTTTTACAAAACACCTCTGAAAATAACCAGTACAAGTTCCTCTGTTTTGCTCTCCCATATTCATGGCACAGTACCTGCCCCCTTGTAGACAAGGAGTCCATTTGGCCCTCTGAAGTCCATGGTATCTCCAATCTTCATGTCATTTAGGTACTGGGACATCTTTCCACCTTCTGGAAACTTGGGATTCACATCTTTGTGGTAGACCTGTAAAAACAATAATTCGTATGATATCAAGCACAAGCTTTCCTGCAGACAGCATTACAAGCTGTGCAACGCAACACTGCAGATCTGAAGTACAGCATCTAAGAAAGTAATTGAGACAATCCTTTGCTCTCAAGTTGTCTGCTGTGGCCTGCAACAGGAAGCAGCCAAAGGTAGCAAAATGCTCTATTGTGCACATGTCCCTGGGCTCCCTGCTAAGAGCCACACTCACAGGAACAGGTGGCGGGCAGATTATTATGCCAGCAAGAACGTTATGTCACCCCATTTTTGTAATTGCTCCTTCTGAAAATAGCACTGCTGCATCTTTTTAGGACTTTCCCAGAGACCTGAGCCACATGATAGATTTTTCACCTTTCAAAGCATGTAAGTATCGAGCAGTTAATGTGTACTTGTAACATGAAGAAGAGTGTGCAAAAAAAGCCCAGGTTTTTGCTTAACGACAGACTCTATCATAGAAAAGGATTAGAAAATCCGGAAGTCCTGCAATCAAATCGCCCTGCATTCCCTAGCTTAAAAGGTTTCCCTTGTTTCTCTACATGGTATTTGCTTAACCAATAAACCCATTAGCACAACTTCTGACATTTACAGACATGTAACAGCAATCTCTGTAGGGTCACCAAAGATAGCAGGTCTTACTGACTTGTTTTCTACTTACAGCTATTAGCAGTAAGTACCAGTAGCAGCATGAACAGCTTCAAGAAGAGTGATCAGTACTTGAGAGTTGGCAATTTATGGTTTTTTTTTAAAAAAAAAAGGTTAAAAAAACCTATGGAAGTTCATGCATGACTGCCAAGGAAGCAATTGCCTTCTCCATCTATCCTACCTCTGCTCTCTCCCAAGGACATACAGCAGATACACAGAATACAACTTACTATTCAAGAATAATGTGAAATGAGTTGTTTGCCAAGCAGTCATCCTATTCAAAAGAAGATCAATCAAAAAAACTCTGTATTTTACTAAAATTAGGTACTTTCCTTCCTTCCAGTTAGCAATTTATCTATATTAAAAGAAACCAAAATTTACCTTTACAATTAAATCAACATAACCTTTTGTCTCATCACTGGAAACTGGGGTATAGGCTCGAATCACCAGATTACCACCGATTTTTGCAGAGAGGTAAACATGCTGGCCTAGGGAGAAATAATTACAGTCTGATTATTTATTTTTTCATCTCATTTCAAACTTTTATGAGGCCTGAAGGCCAAGAGAAGAGAGAAAAGCAGGTGTCATAACCTGTTAAACACAAGCAATGATGTAGGAAAATCTTTACCACATAAACACTGCATAAAACACCTAGTCTCTTCTTTTTTCAGTAAGAGTTTCTGGAGCGCAGCATAACCAAGGAGAACCAATACATTACAGAATCAAGGATAAGATATGAGGAAAGTAAAAACGTTTTAGTGAAATACTGATATAGATTGCTGCTCATTCTCAAATGTTCTCGGTATTTTGGGTTCTGGTGTTCTCATATTCATTAATGATGTGGAAGTAAGGATACAACAGTTCATGTAGGCAAAGAAATAAGTATTAGGGTTTAATAACAGCAGTCTCTCAGAGCAAACTGCCCAGAGATTCTGCATTAAGACATCAAGAACAAAGCCTTGGACTATATTCCTTCTCCATAACGCTGTGGTTTCCACAGCACTGGGCACTGCTATCCCCAGAGAGCTCTTTGCCCAACCTAATGGTCCAGGAGGCATACTCCAAGAGGCATCTATTTCTTTCTGCTAATTAAAAGAACTGAAACACCTTGCCCAAGAGTAATCTCCTCATCCAGACAGCACTAATCTAGTATTGTATGGGAAAACAAAAAGCAGGAAAGGTGCTCGCAGAAAACACCTTCTTTTTTAGCAAAATAATCCTGGTAAAAAGCAGAAGGCAGGATTCTCCCAAGAACTAATTTGACCCATACAATTTCAAGATCCTATTCCTAAATTCTTAAGAATAAAGCCTGGATGAACATAAACACTGCAGGATACATCTCAGTCTATCATTTGCCTAGTTAATGTGGACAGTTCAACTACACTTTCCCACACAAACCAGAACAGCACGTGGAGAGCCTGCTGTCCTTGACAGGCAGTATGCAAGAAGGACAGTGCTCACAGCATGGAATGGGAAAGACCCTGACACTTGCCATACAGTACAGGGAACTGCGCAACAGCACAGAACAAACAGGGCTACCTCTGCCACACCTGCAGATCAGAGAAGAGAGTCTGTTCCCTGCACAGATTGCCGTTAATTCAAGGTACAATGTCATCACCATTGCAGGATCAAGGAAAGACAACTGTGCCAATTCTAGCCTGAAATGAACTTTGTGCTACAGAAAGCAAGACAAAGTTGTACACACATGTATGTAAAGCAAAGGTAAGCGCACACACAGAAAAGGCTCTGAGTATTTCAGCATCTCTACCATACAGAGGTTGTATCTGCCCCTTTGTTCTGCACAGAACAGTTACAAGTTTCCCAGGCAGAAGAGTTGTTCTCTTTCTCATTTGTGACTGTATTCACCAAAAGCATGAGGGAAGTTCACAGTAATAAACTGAAGGCACCAGAAAGTAGAATGCAAATAAGAAACATGAAAAAGCTTTGACAGATACCATTCTTGCTTATATCGTGACCAGTGACAAATTCCATCAGACTCGGTTCAGTTTCACTGATCTTGTTCTAAACAACACACAGTTTAACACAAGCAAAACAAAGCCCACACAACAGATCAGAAACACAACCCTTCAGGAAATCTGACATTTCCCTTTGACACAGCTTTAAACTCCTTGTTTTACCAAGCCTTAAATTACCAATCAGAAGTGTTTTCAGTGCTTACCCACAGGTAATCCTAATATATGATCTGGTGAAGGTAGCCCAAATCGGAATTTCTTAGTATCATGACTTATTTCCTAAAAAAACAAACAAAATCAGAACAAGGCCAACACCACCATCGCTTTGAATTTCAAACCCTATTCAACACGACATGCTTTAGTAAGCCTGTTCTTTGTTAGCATGCAAGCCAAACGCTAGGAGGGGAAGCAGTAACCGCTTTGAAAAATAAACTTGAAACACAAGTTTTCTAAGTCCTTTCCTCTTTAATTCCACAAGGAGTGACTTCTGCTGTCTGTACAATCCCTACAGCAACTTTACACAAAGAAAATCTGGAAACTCTCTATTGCCCAAGGCCAATTTCATAGTTTGTGGTCAAAGATCACGCAGGACATGACGTGCAGAAGCATGGGCTGATGGAAACCTGCTGGACAGAAACCAAGGCAGAAATACAGCTCTAAACCAGGACTTCAGCGTGCGAAAAATTGACTTTACCCTTCTCTTGAAACAACTGTAACGCCGCAGCATGGGCATAAATGCTCTTGAGAACCCTGCACCCAGGGCTCTGCACTTCTCTGGCCACCAGGCTGGGGCAACTCAGGCAGAACCGCCCC
>NW_009720241.1:0-21749 GCF_000703405.1 Apaloderma vittatum
TCTGCACCCCCCCAGATCATCGAGAAACGCCGCCGCGATCGCATCAACAACAGCCTGTCCGAGCTGAGGAGGCTGGTGCCCAGCGCCTTTGAGAAGCAGGTAGTGCCCGGTGACCCTCCTCCGCCCTGCCTCCCCCTTCCCGGGAGGAAGGGTCGCCCCTCTTGAACGTCTCTGGTTCTGCCTAAGAAAAGTTCCGTGCTTCCCCTTCTCCCCTAGGGATCGGCCAAGCTGGAAAAAGCAGAGATCCTGCAGATGACTGTTGATCACCTGAAAATGCTGCATACGGCAGGAGGGAAAGGTAAAGTTTGCGCCTGACAGCAGCCCTGCGGAGAGGCTGCGGGGAGAGGAGCGCGTTCCGTGGCGCCTGGTGTGCCCTGGGAGTGCATGGGGAAAGGGAATGGAAACTCTCTTGTGTTTCATCAGGAATTCAGGACTTGCTTCTGCTTGAGGAGATTTGCGGCATCGCTAGCGCTGAAGCGTTTTACCGTGCTGGCTCCAGGTTGTTCTAAGGGAGAGTGGTTACAAGTCTCTCTCGTAGCGTGTCAGCTCTATGAAGTGAACTGGCCTTTGGCAGCTTGGAAAATACAGAGTTTTTGTTGTTGTTAAATGGTTGGTTCTCTAACTTTCTGAAAGTTCAGAACTGAAACTAGAAAAAAGAGGGTGAAATGAGTAGTGAAGAGAATTAGCAAGAATGGTGAAATGTGCTTTGAGGAAGAAAGTATGTTGCCTGCAGAAGTCCTCTCTGATAAGTTAGGACTTGTGTTTCTAATGAATTTCACTGTGCTGTGGTTTTGCTTGACTGGGGAGACACAGAACAGAAGGACTTTCCTCCAGTGGCAGTGTGCAATTTCAGTTTAAAAACGGCAATCTGTGACTGGTCTTGGGACTTGAAGCATCACAGCACAGATATAAAAGAAAAGCTTGTTAGACAGACCAAAAAAAAAAAAAAAAGAGAAGAAATGGAGCTTGGCAGCTAATCTATGGTTGGGAGTACTAACCACATCCAAGTGAAATATGCTTATTGGGGAGGGTGGAGTGGGGAGGCTACATGTAGACAATGACTAGAAAACAGCATCTTAAGACTCTGTTCTTTGTTCTTTTCTCTTAGGTTATTTTGATGCTCATGCTTTGGCTATGGACTATCGGAGTCTAGGGTTTCGAGAGTGCCTGGCTGAAGTTGCCCGATACCTTAGCATTATAGAGGGTCTGGATGCCTCCGATCCTCTGCGAGTTCGACTTGTTTCTCATCTCAATAACTACGCCTCTCAACGGGAAGCAGCAAGTAGTGCACACACTGGCATTGGACACATCCATTGGGGCAGTGCCTTTGGACATCACCCTCACATATCTCACCCGCTGCTGCTGGCACAAAACGGGCACGGTAACACTAGTACTACGGCATCTTCCACAGAACCACATCACCAGACCAGAATTGCTGCCCCTCATGCTGAAACTTCCTCACTCAGAGTGCCCCCAAATGGCAGCGTTGGACCAGTGCTCCCCGTGGTCACATCTACAACAAAACTATCTCCTCCTCTCCTCTCCTCCATGGCGTCTCTGTCTGCATTCCCCTTTTCATTTGGCTCCTTCCATCTGCTGTCCCCCAACGTCCTGAGCCCGTCTGCACCAACGCAGTCAGCGACCCTTAGCAAACCATACAGACCCTGGGGGACTGAGATCGGAGCCTTCTAAGACCTAACCCGTTAGTAAGGGTGGGGAAGCCTACAAACCTAGCTGAGCTGGGTTATGCCACGCTTAAAGTTGAAGTTCGTAATAACTGGGACAAAGGTACAGCTTCACCTTGACTAAGTATGTCTAAAAACTGTCTCCTCGGATTTTTCTTTTTGTTTTCTACATTTTTGTATTAGCAGTTTTGTTTTTAAAATAGTTGCTGAAGTTGTCCAAAATAAAATTACGATAGTGGTTGTTAACACTTGCGTTAGATCTGTGCTGAGCATTTAAATCACTTTTGTAAACAGTTTGTTTCAAATGTTTCATTTTTCCTGAGTACGTCAGACTGTCTTTTTATGAAGAGATAGCACCTATTATTGTTAGCAATGGCCTAGTTTAGTTATTAATTTTTCTGAGACCACTCTTCTCAGTGTTAACAGGCTGTGTTTTCAGTTGTGTTTTGAGATTGAGATGTTCTATAAAGAATTACTCTTTTTGTAAACTATATTTGAGTCTCATATTTCTGAACAAAGCGTTGACAAATCGGATGGACCAGGTTTATCTAAGAGCCCAATTTCTGTTTCTTCTGCTGTGGTTTGGTATGTTTGGTGGTTTTATTCTAGTCCCTAGTGGACATCTTCTCACATGTCAGAACCACTACGCTGTTTCTTCCACCGAAAGGACCAGTATGTGCTTTAGAGCAAATGCTGGAGTGGAAAGGATGGAAAAGCCACATTACACACTATATTGGTTGTGGCTTTAGTTGCTGTGCAAGTGAAGGCGGTAAAAAAGGTTGTCACCTGCAGTAGTTTTCCAGCTGGAGCTGGTCGTAAACATACTTATTTCATTGGGCCAGATTCTGCTTTGAGTTACAGTGGAGTAATAGTTCTATTACTTCTGTCCCCTTGGGTGACTAAGATCAGACTCTTGCCCTCTGTGAGCTTCAAATTTGCACCTGGAAGGAGTGATGCTGGTATTTAAACAGCCGATAGAATGGTACCATGGGAATCCGTTCAGAGCACAGCCTTGTTGTTTAACAGTCATTCTCTAACCGGTTGATTTTTTATTGTTTTTTTGGGTGCAGTTCAGTACCACTCTTCATTTCGTAAGGGCTCTGCTACATTCTCCTGTATGTGAGAGTGTGTGCGTGTACATGTATATTTTGGTTGGTTTAATGAGAATCTTAATCTGAACAGGCTTTTCTAGTGAGTTCCACTGGACAGGGTTTCAATGCTCTTGTATTTGTGTTGTAGCTAAATAAAGGAGAAAGAACAAAGTATTTTAAATGACACGTTTGTCTGATAAGTGTCGGTGGAGAATTCTATGCTTCTGGGTATCGTGGGAGATGTCAAACAATTACTACGTAGTCCTGCTGTGGGCATTTGTATTTACTTTTCTTCTCAAATATTATGGCATACCTAGCTACACTAGCCAAGCACATAAAGAACTGCAGTGCCTCAGAGTAACAGTCAAGGGAAGGAAAATGAGGGATTTGTTTTGTGTGTCACTTTTACTTGACCGGCAGCACGTGGACAGACAGTGAAGACACCAGGGTTACTCCTGAAGAAGAGGTTAAAGCTGTACTGCCTTTGAATATTCCTACTTATATGTATTAATACTAAAAAGTCATCATCTTCACAAATGCAGAGACCTTTCCTGCCTGCCTCATGAAATCTTTATCTGTCCTATAGCTCTATAACAAAGTTGTGCACCTAACAGCCTTGTTTATCTCACGTTTGGTGCATGAGTGCAGAAGCTACCCAAGGTCCCTGACTGATCCTCTATTTGCTGCTGAGCAGTAGTACTTTTGAACTAAAAACCTGAAAGGCTTACCCGTAGATAGAAGGTTTTCTCCAGACGTGGTCTGTCCTGCCTGCAAATCTACCTGCAGAGCATAGCAACTTCTCCTGCAAGTACTTCACTTCTTTCCTGTGCATTTGAATTTATAGCCCACTTGTTTTGGTAAACGGCACATCCTTGTCTGGATTTAGCCCTGCCAGAATAGCAGAAAGAGCTCGTCCCTGTGGGAGACGAGCTTTGTTTAAAGAGGGGCTCTCAGGCCAATTAAGGAGTGGCATTGATGAGAGGCTTTCTTGGAAGAAGGATTGCCGTGAGGCTGGAAAGATTGGGAGGGCATTCAAGTGCGTAACCTTGCTTTACCTTCCTCCCTGGGCTGTAGGAGACCACTGCTAGAAATGAAACGCAAAACACTGTGGCAGCTAGAAATACGTAGATGTTAAGGAGAGATCATAAAGCACAGTATTTCATGTAGAAACATGAAGTAAGAGGCTGTAAAATACCAAATCCAGTTTCCTTTTCACAGTGTGTATTGTCTCCTGTTTAATTATGCTCTGTCCTGTCCCTAATAGGTTTTTATACCAAATTAACAGCTCCTACCTAGAAGATTGCTATAGTGCATGCAACTATTCTTTAGATCTTTTAATAAATGGCAATGCTTCTCAGCCTTTTAATGGTTATTTCATTGACATTCAAATGACTTTGCCTGCCTTTAAATAGCTGTCTCTTTTGTGTAGAAAGACCCCTATAATTATTTTTGTCCCACTGTCCTGCTCTTGAATGGACTTCAGAAGCAGAGAGTGCAATAAAAGTTTAGCTGCTGGTGTTTGTTTCTATGTCCACTGTCTTTTTTCCATTACCAATGGCAAAGATATTAATGAAAAGTACTAATTTTATTCAACTTTTGCAGTAAGTCTATATTAATTTTTAGAGACTGAAAAGCTACTGATGGTTATCGAAGAAAGAGATGAACAAATTCTAGGAACTCACAAAAACTGGTTATTTGACTGGGAAAAGCATGACCCAGAAGCTGAAGCACTAGGGCTAGAATTCCAGGGCTCTATTACTACTTATGCTGCTAACTTAGTAAATCATGCTGGGCAAGCACTTAAGCTGTATCTGTTTTGTCAGCTGTGAAAAAGGGACGGCAGTGCTTGTTCTACTTTCATCAAGAGACAGCAGTAGCTGGAACTTTTCTACGTGAATGACAAATGGTGTTGTTTCTCAAAAACTACAGTTCTGAGATGTTCTGCTATTTTTCTTTCCTAGAGGATGCTAGCTTTCTAAAGACAGAGAAAGACAAAATAAGCTTGCCTCTGTAGGCAACAGATAACTCCTGAGCTCAAAACATTTAGTTGTTTACCCTATTGCAAAAGAGCAATTCAGGAGCACAAGCTTAACCAGAGGGATACTGGAGAAGAAAGGAAATGCATATGTGACTTGATCCCATGACCCCCTAACCACCTTCAATTGCTTTGGATGAACTGTGTCTGTCCGGAAATCCTCAGGCTAAAGCTTTGTGTGGGATGTAAGATGATGTGGTATTTCATATAAGCTAATATAATCTTCCTTTATCAAGGAAGCTGGATTTGAGTGCAGAATAAATTTAAGAGGCTGGTAAATGCTGCATAAAATGAGATTCAAACCTTTGGAAATCCATTCTGTGCTTAGGCATAAAGAAATAGCTCATGAAAGTGACATTTTTTAGCTTTTGGAAAGAAGCTGTCAGTAGCTCTTACGACAGTTTCTGTTCGGCACTCTTGTCTTAACAGTAGTAGCATGACAGAGTTTATTAGGATCATGCTGAAACCCCCATAAATCCTGGCTATTGCTCTCTTCACTTACACATCAGCATGTGAGTCCCCAGGTGACAGAAGCCTTCCTAGACTGTTGCATAGTGGTGGGAAGCCTGCCAAGTTTGTTTTTTTTGTTTTTTTTTTGTTTTTTTTTACTCCCAAGCAACAAATAAGCCCAAGTGAGCACAGATAAGCTGAAATCCTTCATCCTGTTTTATACTTTGTGCATGTTCACAAGCACTTCTTGCCGGAAACTGCCAGTTTGGATCATAACATGCTCTATATGGAGCTGGATGTCTGTAGTGAATAATGTGGAGGCCATGGGCTTTGTGCTGGAAGGCAACAAAAGTTATTTTAAAAGCCCTCATCTGAGGCCTTAAGTGAAAGGTTGCAGAGACGGGTTGTGGTACTTGTGACTCAGTATGCCAAGGCATGAATATATCCCTGCATTAACCAGCCTACCCAGCCTCGCAGAAGTGTATGTGCTTTGCTTGTAACTGAATGCCTCTCTCTCTCCACTTGCCCAGCTTATAAATAAAAATTAGAACAGTCCCTTTCTTCTGGAGCCAGACGATGCAGGCATTGACTCATGCTTGCAGTATAGTAGCTTGACTGCAGTAATAAATGTTGAAATGCCAATGCCTAGTAAGATACAGATACTTGAAGGTGTCTTTTCGGAGTCTGAAGTGTTCATTTGGTGAAAGCTTTTATTAAAGAAGTGCTTGGGTATTATATACTGTTCTCTCTTATTCCGGCTAGTCCCATGCAATTTTTTTCTCTAGCCCATTCTACTAATTATTCATGCACCTTGAAGGAGTGGACCAAACTGCCTTGCTTTGATCCGTGCTGTATGTAGCCTGCCCAAGCCCTCCCAGCAGAGCAAAGTTCAGAGACAGAGGTTCTCTTCCAGCTGTTTTTTTTTCTTACTTCAGTGCATCATGTAACAGCAGGAGGGGCTCATCTAAGTGCTCAAAAGAGTTGACCAATAGGGGCCTTCTGCCCTGCTTGTAGAGCTTTTAGCCACATTACTTTGCTTGGACCTTTTCTGTCTTTTACCAGATCACTCCAGGTGAAGCCTCCTGGAAAGGAAGGTGGGGGTGCTGGTGGTGGGACAGGAAGCTGAAGCCAGTTCTGGACATCTTCTGTGCTGCTGCTCATCAGGGTAGCCTCAGGACAGGGAGACCTCTGCAGACCACTCTCTTCTCTCTGCATTGGAAAGGCTTCTTGGAGCTTTGCGGGGGGGTTGTATTTCTCCAAGGTAAGCTGTAAAATCTAGACACAGTAGTCACAGGTTAAACATTGACAATAGGTGTATTTCTCTGTTCTGTGCTGCTTTCACAGAAGAAAGGATGTTGGGAGTAGAAAAGTTGGTGGAACAGCTCTGCAAGAATAGCAGGGAGCAGGAAGGAAGGCTGATGTGCAGGATCAGAGGAAAATTGAGGCTGTGAACAGATGAATAAGGAGTTGCATTGTTTGCACTGCCTGTTGCAAAGATATGGAAATAAGCGACATCAGATGACAAAATAAACTGCGTGCAATTGTGTAATGGATTCAGAGTAGGAAGGGCAATACCCTTAGTATTCATAATTCTGCTCAGTAAGCCAGAATCAGATAAGCAACATGCAAAGACTGAGGCACACGATTTAAAACCAGTAAGGTGCTGAAACAAATGTGTGTGAATGTCTTCATCTAATTCAGTGGATCATCTCACTGGCTAGGGAGGACCCAAGGCTCAGGTGGACTATTGCTGGCTACAAGAATGCAGCACAGCATGATTTACTGGTTGCATTTGTACAGTCTGGTCAAGTGAATGTAAGGAATCAAGGAATTAAAGCACGGTTCGTGCATGAGAGGAGCCTTGTAGCCCAGCTTAACAAGAGAATTTGGTACACTGGGATAACTGATATGAGCACCTAATGATTGGCAGCAGCTTCCACTAGCTGCTGGTGCCGCCGCTTAGATCCTGGATTTTAGTATGGTGTTTCTGGGCATGTGTAAGCCATCTACATAGGTATGAGATCTCCTCTACTGTCAGGTGAGTAGGGCCGGTGCATGTTTGGACCAGTAGTGGAAAAACTAGCTCTTCTAGTGAAAGTGAGCATGGAGCCCATTTGAGATAGAAACATCTGGTAGAGAGAGCACAGAGCAGCTAACTTGCTTTGTTTTATGTATTTGTTATTGATAGTGCACCTACTAATTTGGTAACACCACTTCCTATTATCATCAAGCTTGTCTTCTTTAATAGCTGTTTCAGAGGCTGAATTTCAATATCAAAAGATGAAATGAGAATAATTGTCATCTGTTTATCAGTGAGGGTTACGTAAAAGTTTGTGGGACTGATTAAAAATGTAGCGAAGGTAACTGAAGCATGTGCTGGAGGAGCTCTTTGACATGCTACACAGCAGGTAGATCTATTTTTTACTTCATCAGGAAAACATCAATGTGATTGAACAAAGTTCCCTGTATAATGTAGATGCCTAACTGTCTGTAGATTGCTCCTTTGAATTTCTTTGGGATTCATTGCGTCTTCTGTTAAGAGGAAATTATCAACAACAAGAGGAAATCCTGTACTAGTACTGAATAGTCCTTATTTTAAAGGTACTTCCCTTCTTGTGGGAATTGTACATAATCAGAACAACACTCAATAAAACAGACGAATTATTTTAGAAGGAGACGGGTCAGCCTTTTATTTAAAAGGTCTGACGTTATTGTACATAAGAAAATCAATTGTTAGAGTGGATGACATTCTTCCACGAGCTGCCTGTGCTTCCCAAAGGTGGGGCAAAGTTTAAGGCATTGGTCACAGGAAGTTTGGGCTCCGTAGAGACTTTCGTGTTTTCTGGAGCACTCAATGACAAAATTACCCTTTTTCTTCCCCAAAATAGCAGCAGATGATTAAACTTTATCCTGTTAAGAATTGGAATAGGTGGAGATATGAGTTGTGCACATACCTGTTGGATCAAAACAAATAACCATTCAGTTGGTGTGGGCAGGGGTAAGGTGCATTAGTCAGCTGTGTGTTGTAAAGGCCATGCAAGCAGAAAGAGCAGCTCTTTGGACGACAAAACTTTCCCTTCCATTATGTTTCCAAGATCTGGTCCTCTGTACTTCAGTTCCAGCTGTACAGACCCTTTCCACCGCATAAACCAGTATGGACTGAGCAAGGGTCAGGTGCAGCCCCAACTTGGAGCCAGGGGCTGAACTGCCACATGGCCAGAACTCTGTCCTGAGATTTGGGGCACCAAATCAACCAAGCACACTGAGATGCGTGATTGTAGATAAAGCTGAATGGTTGTTCGCTCCTTCACCTGTCAAATGTGTGCTTGTTTCAGGGGAGAGGATTGAAATGCCACCTACCCACCCTGGCTCAACCAGCCATGAAGCTGTGAGAGCCCTGAATGAGTCAGATGCTCAGTGAAAGAAGTTAAAGCGAAATCTGTCGTGGAGCTTCAAAAATCTTTGAGTTGTTGTTGTTTTAGGCAATGTCTGTCCAATTTTTACCTCCTCTCTGGGAAGTAGAAAGGCTCCCTGCTTCTTCATGGTGCTGACAGGGGTCTGCAGGACTCTTTACATAGCCTCCTCAGGCCTGACCTCATCCTGCTGGTTAACAAACTGAAGCCTCATTTTCCACCCCTGCAGCACAGCAAGCTGAAAGCACAGCTTCAGTGACAGGGCTGGCTGAGAGCCACAGGGGCCCAAGACTGGGAATTCCCATGATCTGTCCCCAGGGACAAAGCTAAAGGAGTGACGCATCAGGTTTCCCGGTAGAAAAATCCCTGCTTGGCTTTTTTTTTTCTTTTTTTTTTTTCCTCCATTTTTTTCTTTTTTTTTCCCTCCATTTTTTTCCTTTTTTTTTTTTAAAAAAAAACAACCCAGCATCAATATCCTCATAATGTTCTGGCCAGGCAGTCTGACTTTATGCATTTTTTAAGCAAAAAGGGAGCAATAATGAAATTTTTATTTAGCTTTCATTTTACCTGCATACTTTCTAAAGCAAAAAAAAAAAATTAAAAAGGTTCAAAATCCCTTCTTATTGCCAGGTCCTCTACTAGGAATTGCAGCTTTCACTCTATATTATTTTCATTGCCTTGCGTGAGATAGAAGCCCAGTCTGTACCAAAAAAGTTGCTGAGAAAGCTGTGATTCAAGCTTTATATAATTAAATACTTTTTATACCAGAGTGTATTGGAAAACAGCCTGGTCAGCTCAGCTATCTGCATTGCGCTAACCTTTATAACCCAAAACTCCCATCAGAAAGGAGATTTTTATGAGATTGTATCTGACACACCCCAAACAAGGTTCCTTTAACAACTATGTCTGACTGACTGAAAAAGGCTAGGGAAGACTTTGCCAGGGGCTAGTGCCACCTCAGATTTAATTTTTTAGTGACAGTGTCTGCTCCTTACTCATTTGTACTAGAAGAACTGTTGCAACACTGCTGTTAACTCCATGGGACAGTGAGAAGTGAAGATGAATTTGTACACAGAGCTTGCACCCAGCATCTAGCTCCAGAATCTCAGAAACTGCGGAGTGAAGTGTGTTCCAAGGGAGTGGGTAGAGCACAGGGGAAAAGTTGAGACCCCTTTTATGTTGAAGCCTGATGCTAAAGAGGATGCTTTTGTTAATAAACTTCCTTCACCCTATTCCCAGGGCTTTTCAGTTTCAGCGCTCCCTCAAAGTTAAGTGATATTTGCAATGTGCTGTGGTGGTGCAGCACTGTGGTCTGGATAGGGCGCTCGGACTCGGAAGGTTGAAAATCATATAGTTGACCAGATTGCTTGGCTGAGGTGCTGCAAACTGGGTTGTTTTTCTTCAGGGCTTCTGCAGCAGTTCCTGGATTAAAAACACAGCTACTTTTGACTTTCTGGAAGTCAGGGTGAGTATTTCTTCACATCAGACTGAACTACTCCCCATCTCAGAGTTTCAGGCAATAAGGAGCTCCAGGAACATTTAGGAACCTTTTCCTAGTCTCCTACAGCACTTAAGCAAATGGAAGCAAAAAAGAGAATCCAGTTCCCACAGTACCCTTCAGTACCCTTAACTGTAAGACTGTATTTCACGCTCCAAAGTCTTCTAACACATTCAACTATTTCAGCAACAGCTAGACAACTTCACTGCTCCCTGATGAAAGAAAATCCAGCCAGTGGTTGGAACAAAACAGATTTATTGGGCAAAATTAAGACTGCCCTTAGATGTGTTTTTGCGTGTTTGACTTCACAACTCAATATTGTATTTTGTGTATAATGTGGTGCTGGGTCATGTTAGGGACATGGGAAGTGCAATCTGGGATCCCAGTGGAAAATCTTGCAGTGACAATAATGTCAGGGAGGTGAAAATCGGCAGTTAGCGTGCAGCTTTGGGAGGAGTTAAAGGCATGAAAGGAAACTGGTTGGGACTATGGAAAATGGTTAGGGTTGAGGAAAGGCTCGTGTGTGAGGGGAAAGGATACTCCCCTTGATCCTTCTCGTCTGCCAGAAATATGGTGGCCACTATCTCTGTGTGACTCATCAGTAACTTGGACACAAGAGGTAGGATCGTGATCATTTGGGCTGGACCTTTATTCCAACTGAAGTTGTCTATTCATGAAATTAACGTAATTACCTGGCTGAGAAGCTGGCAATAAAACATCTCTCCTTTTGCACAAAGCGGCTCAGAATCTGAATTGCCACAGACACAGCTCTGTTCTTACAGTCTTTCCTGGACACAAGTAACACTATAGTAGATTATTTTCCCCCTGACTAATAGCTTGTTTCCCTTCTGTTGCTTCTGTAGTTCTACTGCACGATACAGGAACAAGCAGAAATGTGTAGCGTTAAATAAACAACTAGGTGCTTCAGCAAAGCCTTTGTGCCTATATATGGCTTAGCTGCTTCAAAGGGCCAATCTCTACCTTGGAGCAATGGCAAGATCCTATTCAAGAAATGAACAAGGAGCCCTTAAAACCTTGGGCAGGTGGTCTCATGATGACATCAAGAAAAAAAATACCCTGTAATTTGGAGAGGAGGTTTGTTTAGGGATCCTTTGAAAGGAGAGAATGATTAAGTCTCCTTAGAGTATATTCTTTTCTGGAGAACCTACAAAAGTATATCAGTTATGTCTCTTGGAGAGTATACCGAAAAGACATTACAGATTAGTGTATCTGCAAGAATTTGGTTTTTGCTTTGGCTTTCACAAGACGGAGGAGGAAGGCTGTGAGGCAGGAGAGAAATTACTGTATTCAGTGATGTGGCCCGTAGGACTGAAGGAGCCCCCTTTGGGGCGGGGGAAATGGCTGCACAATAGCAATGGAGCTGTTTGGGAAACACTTTCATACAATTTTATGAGAGAGAGAAAATAGGCACCTATAGAAATAACTTTTACAGCTCTATTGATTTAAAAGAGAATGAGAGTGCAATGAGGGTGCTTTTGTTCCATTGGAGGACTTTATAGTATGTATTGTCTCCTGATGTCTCTGTGGCTTTCTGCAGGTTGGGGCACAGTGGTCTGACACCCCTTAGTTCTCCTTCCTGTCCCTCTAAGGCTAGCAACTGTGGCAGCCTCAGTTGTAACATGCAGGGCACAAGGGAAGGGGGACTTCCTTCAGAAAAGCAAAACAAAACCAAACCTGTGCAGACGCTTGGCACGACAGGTAATAATTAAAAGTTCCACCCCACTGTCTTCATGGAGATGAGATCCCTGTTGAGGTCCAAGAGTGCCTTTTCTCGCTGAGACCTGTGGAATCAAGGGTTACATAGTCAAAACTGCAAAATAATATTTTCGGTGCCACTGAGTACTTTCTGCTCTGGAGTTGTACTGGCATCTCTGTGGATTGAGATCTTTACACTCCTGCAAATGCCTATTCCATCAGAGAGGTTATGTTTATGCTCTGTTGAAAGAGTCACTATTAGTAGGTTTGAGTTGTTATTTAAAAATGGGAACATAGTACTGGGAAGCTCAGTCTGAAAAGTGAAATGTGATGGGCACACTGAACTGTCAGAGTCCCTCAGGCTTACATATAAGCGTACCTAAAAAGTAACAACAGTTGTGGGCATTACTGCAAATCCTCCCTCCTGGCCCCTGAATTTTCTCCTGTAATCTCAGAGGTAACCCAGCCTGCGCATCACATGTAAGACATGACACAGCCTGCCTTAATGACACGCATACCTCTAAGGTGTCCAGATGAACTGGGGAAGGATCAGTGTTGCAAAATTTTTTTTCTTTCCTAAACAGATGCTTCACTCTGGACAAATTGTTGAAGAAGTGAGAGATGATTCAAACCACCTATGTTGCTAGTATCGAAAACTAATGAGGTCACTTTGACTTTTAAAAGGCAATGATGCCTCGACTAGGGAGGAAATCTGATGGCAAAGCACAAGCGGTGCTGGCTGGAGGATTTGCATCAGGGGTAGATCTCATGTCGCTCAACCTCCAGAAAGTAAGCCCAGGCTTCTGGGAGGCAATGTTTGCCATCTACTTCCCTCTGTTGACTAAGTTACTGAAGTACACTAAACTTGGGTAAACTGAAGGCAAATCTCACAGGCAATGAAGTGGAGTTGAATGGCAGACAATAAAGTAGATTCCTGGCATTTGTGAGCTGATGGAGATTTGCTCAAAATATTGCAATGGCTGAGGATTGCCCCCCTTTGCTCTCAGTTTAAGCATCCCCCTTTATATAAGGCCATGCTCTCAAAAAGAAAAGACATGTCTTATGTGTACATGCTTTTGTAGGTGCTTCAACTTTTAAAAGTCTAAATAGTAACACCCCAACCTGACTTTTTCTTAGCATCAAACTGTCAGTGGTTGCTGGCACTTGGCATGAAATCAGGGAGGAAAATGAAGCAGAACTACAGTTTTCTTGTTCCAATGCTGTTTTTAAAACAACAGCTTAGTATTAGTCACCACAGTTACCAAATGCGGGCGGTAGTTCAGGAGAGCTTTCCAAGAGTATTCCTTTCTGTCACTGAAATGTTGGTAAACTCTCACATTGCCTGGAAGGCTCAGTTTCCAGACCTTTCTGGATTGCTATGGAAATGTAACATGCATTATAGAGAGATACCTTTATTAAACTCTAACAGCTCATTTGCACTGGAGTCAAACTTCGTAATATCTATCATCCTGTCCTGCTCTGCCTTGACCACAGAGTATGTGGTCAGGGAGAAATGGCAGCAGTGACTCATATTTGACACTTATGTCATTTGTCATGAAAACCATTTCCACTGGAGACTTGCAAGACCTTGGCTTGCAGTTTCTTTTGTTTCCTCACTACTTCTCTGGCATCTTCCTACGTGACATTGTGTATGAAAATTCTAAAAGAGATGCTCAGCCAGTATAATATCCAAATGATTTATTTTCTGCTGACAGAAGAGTGTTACTCAAAGAGGCTTCAGCTCTCTGTAAAGCACCCCTCAAATTTGAACAGATTTATGTTTGCATTGGTTGCCTGAGACGCACTGCAAAACAGCATGTCTGTGCCCAGAAATGGATTTCATCTGTGACAAAGACACCTTCTTAGCCTTGGCACGATCCTTCCTCTGGGCCTAGGGGTGGCTTTGAGGTGTCTGATGGATTGGTTAAAAGAGCACCATAAGCTCTACTTTGTCTTTTGAGACATGAGCTGAAGTGTCCCATCACCTCCCAGACACTTTGTCACAGCTCACCCTGTGATGAGATGCTATTGCCTGGGAGAGAGCTTAGAAATACTGTGGATCTCTTTAAGAGAGTAAGTCTCTTAAAGCTTTTTGGCAACAAGATGTGATCATCTGCCCATCTGCAGTCTATACTGGCTGGCCACCACATGGTAGTTGTCAAAAATAGCCATGGGATCTCCTGAATGTGCCAAGGAATGCTGCAGCTTTTGCTTGGTGGCCTTTGATCAGAGGCACCAGCTCATAATTTGCTTGGCTCTGTTCAGCAGATATATGTTTTAGGACGCTGGCTTTAACTGTCATCACCAGGCATCATTTTCTGTTATCTTTACTTCAGGCCTGCTCTGATACATACAACTATCAGTAAATTTTCTCAAAGGTTAGTAATTTTTTAACACTGGGGTTAACCAGATATTCCTTCATTTGGCTCCTACATGGTGCTGTGCTCACTTGGGGTTTCCTGCCAGAATTATCCTAAATTATGTGGAATCACTAATGAACTCTCCTGGTAGTTTCTTCTGGTTCCCTCAAGTATTCTGGGTGACAGGCCACTGGAAGCCTACCCAAAAAACATATCATTAAATCAAGTGAGCATAAAGGTATTGTCATTTGCATCTCTCTCTGAAAGGGTTGATAAAGAAACTTCCTTTCGGGGAGGATTAAAATAGATATAGGTAATCTTTGCAGTCGTCATCACAGATGCCTGACTCCAACCTATACAACATGTCCTTGATTTAAGTTTAGCACTTAACATGATGGGACAATTAGGATGCACAGGGCTGTGACCTGACTTTCTGCTTTAAGGATAAGTTGGTTTCTGACTGGGAGTTACGGTAAAGCAGTCAAGCTCCTCCATGCATTTCTTTTTGCTGTCAACATGAGAGTGGTGTTGACTACAACCAGCACAGAAGGACTTGCTCTTAGTACACGCTTAGGCACTTCGTTGGGATGTAGAATCTGTTACTGTTTGTATATCTTGCACCAAACCTACTATTCTGATGGCTTTATTAATAACACAGCAAGGATTGATAAACTTATGAGAGCTCTGGCAAGCAGGCAGGTAGGAAGGTAGCCCAGCCAGAAGGTTCATCTGTGTTAGAGAATGGAGAGATGCAGCTCCTGAGCCGAGTCCAACATGGGGTCACAGGTGCTCAACCAGGTAACATTTTCTTTCTTTGTAGGAAGCCAAGGAGAGTGTTTCCTTTGCCAATACTACTTTTTTACTGTTTGCAGCCAGATGTGGGTAATATTTGGATACATGCGATGAATGAATGATTGCCATAGTTCAGGATCAACAGCACCATACTTTTCCATTTTAGGGAAAATTATCCGATGGTATCTAAATAAAAAGAGGATGCTCTCTGAAGGGCCATAGTATATGCCTTTTCTTGTTTACTTAAGTGACTCTAAATGTTTCCTTTTTACAATGACTCAGCTTTTCAACTATGGGATTTTGAATGACCTACTTGGAGCCTGATTTGACATTTACTGACATTTAAGATTGTGATTAATGGGAAAGAAAAAGGAAGAAACTTATCCTTAAGTAATTTTGCAGATGCACATCTATTTTTTAAGAAGCGAAGTTAATTCTTCACAAAGTAGGAAGGTTTAGGTTAGATATCAGGATCAACCATTGGGATGCACTGCCCAGGGAAGTGGTGGAGTCACTGTCCCTGGAGGTGTTTAAGGAGAGGCTGTATGTGGCACTTAGTGCCGTGGTCTAGCCGATGAGATGGTGTTGGGACATAGGCTGGACCTGTTGCCCTCAGAGGTTTTTCCCAGCCTCAACAATTCTGTGATTCTGTGATTCTGTAAAACACTACTTCAGTCTGACAAGTATTGGATTTGGTGCAATTCCTTGTGTGACTGAAACAGGTTTCCATAAGGTAAGCACTGCACTGTTTCAAGAAACACACATGAATTGATGAGGTCCAAACGCTTAAAATGATGTGTTACCTTATTATTTATGTTATTTCATCCCCTTGTGCAAATCCCAAGGAATGACCTGTATTTGCCATGAAACTCTTTTACCAGGGCTTGCGACTATTAGTTCATGCTATGACGGACAAAATACATAAGACGTGTTTTAGAAACTGTCTGCCTTCTTTACACATTTTTCTCCACCATGGCCTCTGAGACTTCTTTTGCCGGAAAATATTAAGCAGTTTGTAGTAAGAGGGATATCCTTTCTAAGACGCACTTGAGAAATTAATGTATTCGTATTTTCCTATGACTGCTGTACCAAACGTGGCATGCACAAGCTTACTCAGAGGATGGGTAGCTTGTAAGGGTACCTAAGGGCAGTTTCTGGAGACTTGGGTCATGAGAGAGACCCACTTAGCTGAGGTAGGTGGCATGTGAGTCATCCAAAGTGTGGCTGGAAAGATGAAATTAGAGAAGCTTTAGTTTTGGCATTGAGTTGCCTTGAAATTATTTATAGGAACGGTGTCTATGCTTCCAGCAACTCTCCAAAGGCAGGTTAAAATCTGTCAGTGGTGCCCTTGGTGATTGCAACTACCTGAATGCAAGATGTTTTCAGCAGAACCGCATACCAGTGTGTCCTGCTATTTGCACAAGTGGCCATTCTGTGTCTTGCAGGTGGCCACTGCATGAAGAATCCTCCTGACTGGCCCTTTGTTAGAGGGTGATTTTTCTTCTGCGGCTTTTTTGGTAATTGTGTGAAAAGAATTTTATGATTCCATATGGAGTTGTTAATGCTTCTTAGTTTGTATTACTTTAGTGACATATCATACCCAAAGCTTATAATTACATGTAGTTAATGATTTCTCTGGTAGCAGGCTGATGTTGTGCTTGCTAGTGAAAGTGCCACATTTGTAATTTCATAGTGGACTTGTCCATCAAATTCAGATTTAATAAAATATCAGAAATTATTGACATGGTTCTGTTGATGTGTAGAATTTACCTTAGGCAATGAATATTCATAGTATCACTCACATGCCTACTGGCTTTTGTCTTCCCGAAGTCTGTTGCTTCATCATATAATTATTTAGGTTGGAAAAGATCTTTACAATAATCTAGTCCAACCGTTAACCTAGCAATGCCATGTCCATCACTAAAACATGTCCCTGAGCACCACATCTACATGTCTTTTAAACACCTCCAAGGATGGTGACTCAACCACTTCCCTTGGCAGCCTATTCCAATGCTTGAAAAGGACTTTTGGTTAAGATTTTTTTCCTAATATTCAACCTAAACCTCCCCTGGTGCAACTTGGGGCCATTTCCTCTCATCCTATTACTTGCTACTTGGGAGAAGAGACCAACCTCCATCTCACTACAACCTCCTTTCATTGATGCAATTTATTTCCCTCTCCAGGCATTTTCTTAGAAATAACCCTCAAGATGGCAAGATTCATGAATCTTACCTTATTCTGAGAAAAGTATGGAATTGTTCCAACTCTTCTCTAGGCATTTTGATATATTAAATTCATAATCTTTCTCTAAGGCCAGCTGCTGAATAAAACTGCAACTGCTCTAGCTACTTGCAGCTGTATTTTCAGCCAGCCCTTATCTGGCCAAGTATAATAAAGATAATTTCGTATTTAATTTCTCTTTGCCTTCTTTTAAGACCACTGTAAACATAGTGATCATTTGAAGAACAATACTGTCTTTATAATGACGCAAAGATGCAAAGGCAAGTTTTAAACCTTTTTCTTAGTGAGATAATATGCACTGCCCAAAAACTTTTCTGTGCTTTCAGTCAGCTATAGCTTCAGCTAAAGGGCTAATGGAAAGAAAGTAAGTCATTGCTAACATCAGGACAATGAATAAATCACTGGGCAGAATAAGGAGAAAGATCACATTTTTCCATGCTAGAAAGATCAAGAAAGATTAAGCTTATGGGTATAGCTATGCTGGGATACTAGAGTATTTGTGTTTGACTTCCACCAAAAGAGGAAGCTCAATGCGAGGGAAAGCTCAATGCTAATTTCAGCAGAAATTATATACTGCTTAGAAAGAGGATGTGTTTCTTTTTGAATCAGTTTTTTTAATCATTCATTTTTCTTTACACTCCAGATCTGTACATCATCCTGTGCTGGGTATAGGACTTTAGAGCTACAAAATGTATACAGAGCTCCTCAGCAAGCTGGAACACTTAGCTGGTTTTATTTTTGTTTTGTCCTGCCTTTAAGTCCATTTGAAAATAGTCTGAAATGTGATGGGGATAAGGAGGGATACAGGCTACACCTATGTGCTTTATTCCCCTGGGAAGCAATTATCTTTGATTTAGAAACCTCTTGCTTTTCTCTCTTGCCTGGAGAATCTGTAGAAGGCTACAGGTAAAATAGTATCTGACTGGATGGTAGCCTCCCTGTGTTAGAGGACAGGAGAAAGCAGAGATCCCTTTCCACTGTAGGGATTTTTTCTCCTCCAAACTAAGCAAAATCTAATTTTTATCAGAATGAAATAAAACAGGAAGATAAAAAACTCACTCCCTCTATTTTATTGGATATATAAAGAGAGAAGATTTTTTTCTGGTATTAAAACGTAGAGGAAAAAAAATCTGATTTTCCATATAATCTGCGACAGCACCTCATGCTTACAGTAGTAAGCAGAAGTATCTCTGGGTAATTTGTGTTACCTAGGAGAGTTTTCATGTGACAACTTTTCATCCCTAGACAGAAGCTCTGAAAATACAAAGTGCACATGGTTATTCATTTCCAGTGAGTCAGAAGAGTCAACCTACTTCTGAGAACCACGTGGAGAGAGACCCTCTCCTTAGGGGAAGGACTGTGATTCTTTGACTCCTCTTTGGCTAGTGACTCCCAAGACTGGGAGCTGGTTCGTGCAGGACAGGAAGGCACATCTGTATGTCTGTCATATAACACTGTGGGGCATATCTGTTTAAAACAGACTGACCTTCAAGAGCTGCACTGCTTAAACTGAGAAGAAATAGGGTAATTTGGAAACATAAAGACAAGCAAGTTGTACTTTCAAGGGATGACTGACTTCATGCCAGTGTTTGAGTAGGGAGTGGGTGAGTAGAGTTCAGAGATTTGATAAGTTGCTGGTCTGGCAGAAAAGAAGAACTTTGTCAAGGAAATTTCTCTTCTTTGACAACAAATTCAAATTCAAAGATTCTTGGCTGCCTAGCTGTCTTCTTGTTTTTTTGAAGATTGATAGGCTGCTTGAAGATGTAGCGGATAGCAGACAGCGCTACCAGCTGAAATCAAACACCTGTGGAGTTCACAGCCATGATCTGTTACAGATACCCGAAGTTTGCTTTGGCTTCAAGAAGGGATTACTTATTAATGAAAGAAAACATCCATCAGGGATGTTATGTGTACTATGTAACTCTTGCTCAGGCAGCTTCAGAAACGCATTTTGTTGGAGACTGGAGAAACATTGCCATGTGCCTGTACTTTTCTTACCTCTGAGCATCTGTCACTGCCCACCAGCAGCAGCCGAGCACTGGACCAAGCGTGTACTTGTTCTGACCAAGTGCAGCTGCTCTTGCAAGTGAAGGTTCTAAAGATGCAAAATTGATAAAACCTGCAAGACACTGTTCTCACAGTCATGTACTTGATTGATCCAGAGGAAGACAATAGGAGGAGTCTGGAAAAGCTTGGGAAATGTGTTGGTGAGCCTTGCTCAGAGACACAGGATAAACCCACAAGTCCTGCCTGCACCCTTCCCTTCCTACTAGCCTTTGGTGGAGGTGTTAGTGCAGGGGTGAGGTGGCCGAATGTCTTTGGGAGCCAGCCTCAGCATCATGGCAGCCGGCTGGACTTACCCAGTGCATCCTGGAGGAAAGGAGGAATCAAATTAATTTTAATACTCACAAAACCCCCCAAGGATTAACTGGGCTTTAGTAGAAAAAGACAGGAGCAGCCAGCCTGGCAGCAGGACGAGTGGGGACTCATGGCATGGGGAAGCCTTGACCAGAGGAACCCGCTCTGCTGGGCAAAAAAGAGCCAGTTTGGTGGAGGACGAAATGCCAGCTCTGCCTTGACTCTGGGATCTGAAGAGACTGTGGTGGCTCTGCCTGCCCTCCCCACTTGCTGAGCTGAGCTGGCAGCGAGTGGGAGGCCCTGCAGCTGTGCTGCAGCTCTGCTGTGTCCTGGGACTCCCATCATGGAGACACTTGGCTGGGGAGATCCTGTTTTCAAGCCGGCTGAGCTCAGCCGGCCCTGAGCCCAGGCCAGGGAGCTTAGGGCTGTTTGGATACACCCTGCACATGTGCTGCAACAACCAGCAGATGCCTTAGGCAATGCAAAGGGCTTTGTATAGATAGCCAAGACCGCTTGCTGCATCTATGAGTAGAAAACATGCCTTGGCATGGAGGCAAAATGGTGCAAGCGGCCCATGTTTCAGCAAAAAATCACAGTGTCCAAGGAGTGCAGCTGCCTGCAGGCTGCCTGGTAGGAACATGGGACTCCCTAACCCTGCCATGGACCTGCCAGGCACAGCGGCAGCTTGGCCAAAAGTGTGCCTGGCAAACTAAGCTGCACTTAGTGCTCTGAAAGAAGATGTTTGAGTTATCAACTTCTTGGTAAAATGATTAGGTAGGGCAGGATGATATTAGGTTGCTTCTTCCATTTTTAACTGTCTCCTTCTAGTCGTCCACAACTGGGTGGCTTTGAAAGAAAAAAAAAAAATCTGTCTTTCTTGTTATGGAGAGATGGAACACCTTGGAAAACCATAAAAAATAACCAAAAATAGTGAGAAAAGATCTCTCTAATTTCAACATTCTGAATTCCAGCTTGGTTTGCTCATGAGCTGTATCAAAGCTATGGATGTAGCCTCCTAAGGGAACAGACAAGCTTGCCTGCCTTCAAAGGTCATCATGAATCCTTTCACAGAAAAATGTGAACTTTTTTAAAACTAGCCCAAGCCTTTGATCATTGCATAAAGCGGGAGGATAAAAACTCACTGAAAAAAAAAAAAGTAGTATAGTTTCTGTAGCTGGCCAGGACAACAAGGTAATGCCCAAGGTTGAGGGCCTGCAGTGAGCTGTGGGAGCACACTCATCCACAGAGCAGTGTCAGTTTTGGAGAACATCTTGGATGGGTCCACAGTGCTGGTCCCAGGACAACCTGTGACCATGCTCACAGATTGCCTGTCCACAGGACCCTTCCTGAAGTCCTGTAAGTGGGGGAAGGGGGGGTACACACTCAAAGCCAAAGCAGCACCCTCCCAACTTCACCCATGTTCTCCTGCAGTTTGGGTGCTGCTGCCAGTTTTCTGCTGTATCCCAGAGGCATGTGACAACCTCCTCCTTCCCTGCAATGCCTGGGGATGCCTCCTTCTTTCCCAGGCTGTGCCTGGGTGGGCAGGGACTCGAGCTGACACATCAGGGTGGGTTGAATTAAGCCCTCTCCAGCATTGGTAGAGTGTCCTAGGAGCATTACACAAGGAAAACTGAGCTGGCCCTTCATGGGACATCTAAAGTTCCAACAGAAATGGTTAACTAAGGTGCAGGCTGGGTTTTGTGAGTGAGGAGCTGTTTTGTTTCCAAACCTGTCCCCGGATGCAGAAGATGTGCATTTATTCTGTGCTGCTCCCAAGCTAGTACCTGTGCCAGGGATTATAGAATCACAGAATGTCTTATGTGGGAAGGGACCTTAAAGATCATTTAATCCAACCTCCCTGACATGGGAAGGGGTGCCCTTAACTAGACCAGGTTACTCAAGACCTCATCCAACCTGGCCTTGAAAACCTTCGTAGAGGAAGCATCCACAGCCGCTCTGGGCAATCTATTCCAGAGTCTTGCCACCCTCAGACTGAGGAATTTCTTCCTAAGATCCAATCTAAACCTGTTCTGCTTTAACTTAAATCCATTTCCCCTTGTCCTGTCACTGGACACTCTTGTAAAAAGTCCCACCCCAGCCTTCCTGAAAG
>NW_009720241.1:21981-24095 GCF_000703405.1 Apaloderma vittatum
CTTCTCTTGATACATCCCAGGATGCGGTTGGTCTTCTGGGCTGCATGAGCGCACTGCCGGCTCATGTTGAGCTTCTCATCTACCAGTTTGTATTTGTGCCTGAGATTGGCCTGACCCCGGTGCAGGACGTTGCATTTTGACTTGCTGAACTTCATGCAGTTTGCACTGGCCCATTTCTCAAGCCTATCAAGGTCCCTCTGGATGGCATCTCTTCCCTCAAGCGTGTCCACGGCACCACACAGCTTGGTGTTGTCGGCAGACTTGCTGAGGGTGCCCTCAATGCCGTTGTCCATGTCGCTGACAAAGATGTTGAACAGCACTGGACCCAGAACGGACCCCTGAGGAACTCCGCTTGTCACTGATCTCCATGTAGACATCAAGACGTTGATCCCGACTCTTTGAATGAAACCCTCTAGCCAGCTCCTTATCCACTTGGTGGTCCACTCATCAGATTCATGTCTCTCCATCTTAGAGACAAGGATGTCATGTGGGGCAGTGTCAAATGCCTTGTACAAATCCAGGTACGTGATGTCAGTTGTTCTTTCCATATCAACCAGAGCTGTAACTTTTTCATAAAAGGTCACTAAATTACTCAGGCATGATTTGCCTTTAATGAAACCATGTTGCCTGTCACCGATCACCTCATTATTTTTCATGTGCCTTAATACTGTTACCAGGAGGATCTGCTCTATGATTTTACCTGGCACAGAGATGAGGCTGACGGATCTGTATGCTTTCTTTGCTTCCCTTTTTAAAAATGGGGGTTAACTGCAATCCAGGTAACTGATTCTGGATTTACTGAGAGCTATCCATACGCCACAATGCTCCACCAGTTTTCTCATCATTCGCAAACGTGCAAGTGCGAAAAAGCACAGGAAGGGCTATCCCAGCTGCTGAATTTGGTTGTTTCTGCTGTGAGCGTCACCCTCCCATCTGAAAAGCAGTGAGGTTTTTCCTGCTTCCACCCTGCACTCAGGAGGGCTGGTTCAGACTCCCTGGGGGGCAGGAACCAGCTCCTAATCTCCAGACCAACAGAATGGCAAATTTTAACTTGTTTATTCACATGGCTACCTTATCCTTTGGCTTATACAATGCCTGCTCGGTGCTATATTCTTAAGGCAATCTAGGCAAAATAGTGAGTTTTGCTTGGAGAAAAAGTACTGTCGTTTATGTTGTATATAAACTCAAATCCAGATTTTTAGGGCAAATATAGAACACCAATTTCCACGATGTTCTAAAGCAGGATTTTAGGACAGAGCACAGCTTGACACGTTTTTCTAAAACTGACCATCTGTAGTCTGTGCTAAATAATCAGAGCTTGCCCTCTTCTGGTCGCAAGCAGTTGTACATGGGGATTTTTTGTAAATTCTGTGAACCCGTGGAATTTATTACCTAAAAGACTCTGTCAAATTGTATATTTCAAGAGTTAATATTTTAAAAATGGGTTTTATTATGGTGTACTTATTTTTTAAGCTTTTTATTTTTTTTTTTTAAAATTCTATTGCCAAAAAGAAATCTAAGTTGAAGCTCAGTTTTTTTCTTAGATCACACTTGTCTGGGCTATACTGTGAATAATGAGTCTCATGTCCTTCATCTTCAGGAGCTGCCCAGGAGTTTCCTTTCTAGGACCCGCTTGACCGAAGGCAGACTGGCATTACATTGTAAACTTGAAGAAAGTGAATGTTTCCCAAAGCAAATTGTCAATAGTATGCATTCCTATGGTATTTGTATTTGTGGACATTTGAATAGAAAAAGGAACCACCATCAATTTCCTCAGAGGAAGAGTAGCTCAGATGCTACCAGAGCATCAGCATAGCACTGAAGTTACAAATAGCAGAAGCACAGGCATTTTATTGCATGTTGGTGATCCCTCTTAGTCCATGGTGACTCCATGGCAGACACTTATTTCTGCTGCTCACAGAGCTAGCGTTTACATTTACATTGTAGTGGAACCTGGATTTCAGGCTCTTCTATCTTTTGCCCTATTTCCAAGTACTGGGATGGAGGTGGAGAAAGAATTCAGTTTTTCTCAAGGATAACAGCTTCAGGGTGACTATCTTCTCTCCTCAGCTGTGAGATATCTACTTTTTAAATGTAAGAGCGGATTGCTCATT
>NW_009720241.1:24126-67094 GCF_000703405.1 Apaloderma vittatum
TGATGGCTTTTCTTGCAGCTCTGCATCTCTCTGACATTGCTTTTAGAATTTCCTCAGTCTCTCTCCTGAGCTGGTCACTGCATATTATCTGTTGCTTTCCAGATGTGTTTGTAGAGTCAGTCATGTAAATATTCTTACAGTCATGAGAGTTTCTTATTGTAGTGTTTCAATGGTTGTAATTGTGTTCCACACAAAAATATCGTCCGTTTCTGCTTTTACAGCTACCCATGCCATGCCATTCACATTATAGTGGAATTAAACCTGGAAATATGTCTGGGCTCAGTTTTCAGATTTCAGAGCCACTGTCTACCTTATACAAAGATGCAGTGTAAGCTATGCAGAAGACTAAAGTGATATCCTTCAGAGGAAATCCTTGAAGTCACTCATGTATTTAGATGATCCCCATTATATTAAGACTGACCACAGCATGGCACTATCGCACCAGCATCAGCGTAGCACCAGCCCTGAGGCATGGGAAAGATTATCTAAAATTCTCCTATTAGGTTCCTCGAAATATCTCTTCTTCTGAGTGAATGGCTGCCTCCTTCCACCACTGATATTCGCTCAGAATGGGGCATGTCTTGCACGATGGCGGTAGGGCCTGCCTCTTCCCCTGCAAACCTCTCTTACCTCCGCCAAAAAACTGAGGAGAGGGTTTGTTTCAACAGGATGGGATCTGGCAACAGCTGGATGAGAAAGAAGGTGTTCATGCTGCCCTAAATGGACATTTTAAACCACATCCCTCTCCTTCTGGAAGAGCGAAGCACTTCTTTGTATGGTTTAAGGTGCTGTGAGTCAAGCAAGTTCTTTCTGACACTGATCACATCTGACAGAACTTCTGAAAGGCAGACAGGTGGTAACTCTGTGTGTGTGCACATAGGATGTTGCTGTACTTCAGGGGTGTGTTTGGGGACATTGCTAGTTGGCCAGTTGCATTTTGGCTAATTGGCTAGCTGGCATTTTGGCTAGTTGGCTAGTTGGCATTTTGGCTAGTTGGCTAGTTGGCTAGTTGGCATTTTGTTTCAATCATTTAAAAAAACCCAACCCACAAGACAAGAAGCCTGGTAACAAAGGAAAAAAAAGGCATTGTTTTCAAGTTCTGCATCAGTGATGAGTTTAAACTTTGCATCCAAACAGCCTGTCTTTGGAAATGTTTGACTTGGTTTGAGCATCAGTTTTGTAGCTTCAGTAGGACCATGTGAAGTGTGACAATTTTGAATTGCTCCTGTTTGATTACTTCTGTAAAAGTCTTGAGCACTCTGCTTGCCATTGAATTAAAAAATATACTGAGAAATTTCAAGCAGACAATGATAATATGTTAAAAAATGATGTTTTGAATATTTTAGTGCTTTTGAAGGAGATCCTTAGTCTGTAACTCCACATGACAGACCCAAGGTACAATATGCTTTTGCTAGCATGAGCAGGGAGAAGCTAGGAAGGCAGTAGTAAAGCTAAATATAAGGAAATAACATAAAGAGTATATATACAACATAAAGAGTACATAATAAAGGAGTAATATAAGGAAATAGTTGTGCTGAACTCCAAATATTTCTTTTTTGCTATTGCAGATTAAATATGCAATATATTTGCCAACAGACTTTCAAAATATAGTTATACCTTAATAAAATGAATTCTAGTCCCACAACTGTTAAAAGATCCAAGCAAACAGGAGCAGAAGATGGGCTCTGACATGGGTCTACAGCACTCACACTGTCTTGTTCTTCACTTATCTCCCTGATGCAGTCTTGGTACATGCTGAGAAACATTTCCCAGCCAATGCCCATCTCTGCACCAGGAACCATCCCAATGAGCACTTTGGATGTGGACACCCTTGTTTGTGGGGGGAGAGAGTTTATCCCCGTGGAGGCAAGGCAGGCTGCCCTGCTTGGCCTCAGCACCAGAGATTTGTCCTTGACATGTTCTCCGGGCCAGAGTAGCCAGCAGGACAAACAGGAAAAGGGCTTGAGGCACGACCAGAGATTGTTATGTCAATGGGCACAGAAACCTGTGACTTGCATTGAGAAATGAAATCAAAATCCTTCAAAACAAGATCCTGGACCTTAAACTGAAATATAAGCTTGATGGAATGACCTTTTTTACTAGGGCTTAAATCACTATACAATCTTTGAAGGCTTGGCAACATTGACACTCAACAACATCCAGATTCAAAATTTGCTATTTGGCTTCTCTGCCAGGTTTTCTAGTAATTTTGCCAGAAAGACAAGGAATTTAGGCAAAAAAAACCAGCTGCCATGACAAGTTGGAATACTCTTCATTCTGTGGCAGAGAGCTCATCGCACACAGAGCTGAGCTTGAACCCTTGTGCCTGGATCAGCTTCTGCTGCTTTTTGACTGTGGGCCAAGTCTTCCAGGGACATAACTTGGCTCTGAAATAAAATAGGCTGCATGGATCAGAAACCGACTTGCATATCTAGAGCCTTTGGCCCATCTCTCCAAAATAGCAAGTAAATTATGCCACTTTCCTGACTTTACGTCAGAAAACTAATCCTCAAGTAATTCTCAATCACCTGTCCACTTCTAAATGGGATCTGATCCAATTTTGTATCTCAGCTCTGCAGCTCAGCAGCTTTGCTAGTGATTTTGTGTTTTTCAATAAATCCTGTAAACTGTTTTACCCTGAAAATCAGCATGCTAACAGCCAGAATCTTGCTGCAGCTATTCATGTATGTACCCAGAGTTACGTTATCCACTTTTCTTTTCCCAAATTCCTTTTCTTCCCCAATATCAAGTCAGGATTAAGGGGTGCATGCGCATGCGTGTGTAGCTAGTTCTCTTTTGTAATAAACTCAGTACCAGAGGTCACATGTATAGGCTCAGTTTATACAGTAATCTTTAAAAACAACCCGGCTAAGCACTGGAAAGCACATGGCATGGGTTATTTTTGTATTAGCAGAGAAGTAGACTTGGCTTATTAATAGGTCTTATTTAAGTCTCATTTCTATGCTTTTATTGCTACATTAGGTTTTCACCTCGCATGGGCACATGTCAGAGGAGTAATGGAGTGAGAGAAGAGACAAGCCCTTTTTCAGTTCACAGAACCCCAATTCTTTATTAATCACAGCTTGCTCACAATGACATACAGGAAAATAGCACTAATGAAGAGTAGAATATGCAGGCAGCAACCTCCAGGGGGGTAGGGACAACTTCAAAACTGCAGCTATTTTGGGGATGATGCGTTAGGTTTGGTGATTCTGTACTTGGCACAAGCACCCTGTCTAGTCATTCCTCCTGCTTCAGCCCTCTTATTCCTAGATGTCTGTCACTAGGTAGGGTTGGCTAACACTGAAGAGTAAAGTTCATGATGAATGGAAGTCAGCAGTGTCAGAAAAAAAAGGTAACAACTGGCTCATGGGTTCCAGGTGAAATATTGGGTAGCCTCTTGTACTATTACACGTAATGTGGTAGCATCAGATAAATATCATTGAACATGGTACCTACAGATAAAGCCACTTGATGCTATCTATTAGTTGCTCAATCAATAAATTATCAAGTGGTGAATTAAGCTCACTTTTACAATTAGCATTTGTATGGCTATTTGGCATCATCCAGAATTTGTCATAGCTTGATGGTTACAATGTGCCTCTTAGATTTGCCTCAAACAGATCCCACTTGCTTTCATTTTGCTGCGCAGTTGTATCTGTTGCCTCTCACCTTGAAAAAGCAGAAGCAACAAGTACTGCTTGTGGCGATTTAACCTCAATGATATAGCACACTACAGAGTCCTGTAGCATAAGTTGCATGTGAAGAAACTACATTTTAAGAGCCTTTTGTCTTGGACAGTTGAATGCAAAGTCACCTGTTACTGTTTCAACAAAGCTTACTGATGGCAAAGCAGTCTAGGTTATTGGGCAATGACTGTTCTCTAGCACCATAGAACTACTACTGACCTCGTGGTGGGTTGGAATGAAAGTCGCAGGGAATGGAATTAGACGTGAGGTGCTTCAAATGAATAGACCCAGCAAATTCAACCGAGTGGAAATAGACAACATCAGAAGCCTGTTACAGGACATGTAAGATTATGAAATAACTTGCATAATGCAATACTTGTATTTTTTAACAAAAATGTAAGTATTTACAAAATAAGATCCAAGTTTTTTAAACATCAAGCAAATCATTCTGCAAAGAGACCGCATTGTTTTTTGTTTTTATTTTTTGTTTCTTTTTTAAAGTTTTTTATTGAGTTCTTGATTTTTATTTTTTTTTAAACCATGTCATACATTTCCCATACTGATATCGCATGATCCATAATAATATAGGCAGGGGGAGTTTACTAATGGTGGGGATGGGTCACATCCACCATTGCTGTTTTCAGCCAGACAGTTCCACCTGGAGCTCCTTGTTTCTACGGACCTCTGCAGCATGCCTCTCCTGGAAAACATCAAGAAAGGAAAAATCAAACCTTCTTCTCATTCCATTTGTCCAGGGAGGCTCCTGATGACCACCTGTTCAGGCTGTGCACTTGATGCTTATGCAAAACTTCTTTCACAGCCCAACCATCTTTAAAGGATGCAACTCAGGAGAGGTGTCATCCACCAGACTAGCCTGAGCCATGTTCAATGCTTATATTCTACTTAGGCTCTGGAGCTCAGTCTTTGATTTGATAAGGTCTTACAATCCTCAGCATCTCACAGAGTTTCATTTTAAAAGGCCCACACAGAGAGGTGCTGCTTGCAGTGTAAAATGTGCCATGTGCTCACATTTGCCCTTTGAATTCCTGTATATTAAGCTAAACACAAGTAAGGATGAGTGGGCTTGAATTAATTTCTTGCACACTGCACACAGAAGAAGTGTTAGTTACTGTGTTACCTGTAGAATTTAAGAACCATAATTAATGGTACAAGAATTTAGTTCCACCAGGATGGGTCAATTTGAACATCTCAAACATCTCCTTAGACCAAATGATGAAGTTAGCTGTCCTCACTATTTTTAATCTGGCTGTGATGAAGAAGGGACACAGTTAGTAACAGTCAATGCTAGGCCCTTCTGTCCACTTTCAGCTATGTTGTCTTCCCTTCTACAAAAGCAGTCACAATTAATTTAGACTAATTTGAGCCACTGCATATTCAGATACTTCTATGGAAATGGATCGTTTGTCAGGAACTGCTATCAAATGAGTTTAGGAATGTTTTACTCGGGGTTACAAACCAATTATTTTTGGCAGCTTCTGGTTTTAGGGTTTTTAGTTTATGCCTCTCTCAACTGTCAAACTACCAAACTTTTGCCTCTCGTGTCTGACCGCTGAAAAAAACCCCAGACAACCAAATGGCAAGCATGAGGTGTCTACAGAAGCAAACACCCATTCCTAGCTGATTTTGGTTTAAGGTGCTCCCTAAGTATTTCCATGAATTAGAGGGTCTTTTACAGCAAAATAATTCACAGAAGTCAACTGTTTTATTGTCTGAGTTGGCCTGTGGATCACAGGCCAAGACAGCTTACTGCGTCAGCTGAATCTGTAAATCATAGTTCTTTTAAGATCCATAATTCTGATTACTAGATTTTTTAAGGGACTTGTTCCTCAAGGCTCCTATTAACTGCAGTTTACAGAACTTACCTCTGATTGCAGAAACATCTACACATCAATACCTCGGGATACTCACAGCCTGAATTTCTGGACCTGGATATCTCACTTCTTTTCCTGTATATTCAAGGTTAGCTTTTGTGTTGGCAAAACTACACAGTCATGCAGATTTTAATTACTGGTCTGTACAAATGTTCCCAAATGACTTATTGTCATCTTTGTTCAGAATCCTTCTTTGGACTTCATGCACAGATGCCATTACACTGCTGTGGAAATGAGGTTTAACAGCCTGTTAACATTAACCTAGGATAGAGAGATGCTTCAGCTGTCCTTCCCATTTTCTTTTGGACCTCAAGGATGGCTAATTGGCTTTTCCTTTGTTTTCATAAGCTTTGGGATATGTGCCTATAAACTAATCTAACACAAAAATGTCAAGTAATCTGGTTACAATTCTTAATCTCAAAAATTATCCCATTTACGTAGTTACTTGTAATATCGTCCTTTAGTTTCTGGGTGGTTTTTTTCCTACTCTTGACACTTTGTCTTGATCAAAAAAGCAGAGCTGCTTAACAGAGAAGATCTCATTGTGAACTACTGAGAGCTAGTTTCTTTCTGTTAGTCAACTGACTAACATATCAGAAAGTTAATCATTGAGAGAAACAACTGATCAGTCATGAAGAAATGATTTTTTTCTTAATGCTTCTAAATCTTTATTTGCATGTTTCCCTCTCTTGTGTGAAAGGGCTGTTTTGGAGAAGGGCACACTTGGTCCTGCACAGTGGGTTTTGTGATTTATCTGTTTCTTCTGTCTGTACCAAAGATCTCCAAAATAAAATTTATTCTCTTTTAGTTGTCAAACTTATGAAAGAACAGACCCCTTTTGATGCAAAGGAAAGATTTTTTTTTCAATATTTTTTCCTCTTTATCCTCTGAGAAAACAAGGACTAGAGACATAGGACAAGTGTTTGATTTGGTCGATGACTCTTCTTAAAAGACAAAATCTAAACACAAGTGACCTTTCCTGTGTTCACAGCACTTCTTAAAAGCTAGAAAATAAATCTTTCTCTGAAGAGAGTCCAGCAAAGGGCCATGAAGATTAAGGAGCTGAAGCATCTCTCAGTCTCTCCTGTGAGGAAAGCCTGGGAGAGCTGGGACTTCAGACTGGAGAAGAGAAGGTTTGAGGGGACCTTATCAATATGTAGAAATACCTAAAGGGAGGGGGCAAAGAGGACAGAGCCAGGCTCATTCCAGTGGTGCCCAGTGACAGGACCAGAGGCAGTGGGCACACACGGAAACACAGGAGATTCCTTCTGAACATCAGGAAACATTTTTCACTGTGAGGGTGACTGAGCACTGGCACAGGTTGCCTGGGGAGGTTGTGGAGTCTCCATCCTCGGAGATACTCAAAGGCTGTCTGGACATGATCCTGGGCAACCAGCTCTGGGTGTCCCTGCTAGAGCAGGGGGGTTGGACCTGTTGAACTTCAGAGGTCCCTTCCAACCTCAACCATCCTGTGCTTTTAAAAGTATGTGGTGGTTTGGATAGGCACCAGGGGCTCTGGCTTAAAAATCACTCAAGTATAGCTACTGAGGAAAAAGCTACCCACAACATCTCTTCAAAATGTTGATTAGATTTTCCTCTCTAGTCTAAAGTGAGGAGTGATGGTGTGGGTTACCTTCTCTTGGAGACGTTCAATAAGAGCAGCTAAATTAGCTTCACGGTTTTCTTTGATCTGTTCCATTTTCAGTATCAGCTTTTCCTCTGCCATTTTGCTGAAGTTATTGTTCTCCTCCAAAGCTTTCTGAAGCACTTCTCGCTCATGTTCTCTCTTCTCTGCCAGATGTTTCAGCACCTGGGCCTCCTGGGACTGGAAACAAGAAAGACACGTGGCTGAAATGAAATATACTCCTGTGGAGCAATGTAACCCCCGCAGGGCAACAGTTCAGTGAGTTTGGAAACTCCATAAAGTTTGTTGTGTGTTGTTTGGAAAGCTCACTTCTGTGTATAATCCAGATTAGCTTCAATAACAGGAGTTTAGAGGCACTGGCTTAAATGTGGGGTATGTGTCCATGCCCGAAGCACTTCTGTTGACAAGAAATGCTGTCGTTTGTTTCTGCCCTAGGTTGTTGGGGTTACTGCAGTGGTTGCTCAACCTCTGACAGCTGCAGCCTTTTAGCATGTCACATTTTATTTGTAGAGATAGGGGACTGGGGACTGAGGGTATGTACAGTGTTAAAAGGCAGGTTCTGACATGGGAGAGGTGCATTTTTCAGACAATGTTTCTTTCCCTCATAATATTTATGTTTGACTTCTTCTCACTGATTTAAGAAGGGAAAAGAAGAGTTTTGCTCTAAAGAAAATAGCAAAAAAGCTCTTTTTAGTTAAAAGTTCAAATTTTGCAAGGAAGATGAAAACTGCAGGCAGGAATTAAACAGATGCAGCCTATGTACAATACTGTGCTATTCTTCTTTTTAAACTCATTGTTCAGGAGCATAAGCTTTGTTACTTATTTTAAATCAAATCAATAACATGAAATCACTAATCCTAGGAGGGAAGCCAAAGAACGTGCAGCATTGGGCCCACCCTGCAGGCAAGTCTAGTCAAAAAGACAGTATGTTTCAGAGTGCTTATTTGGAAATGATAAACAACATTGTAGGCTTTTGGATAAAATAAATTAGAGGGAGCATGAGAAGCAAACAGTAAACATGGAGTGAAATACAGCTCTGGGAAGCTAACTGCATATCTCAGTGCAGATCACAATGCACCGCTGCCATTGTTATCCATAAAAACAAATTAGTTTAAGGTCTAAATTAAGGGCTGTAACCAATAATTACAATTAGTGTTGATGAATCCTATTAAATTTTATCACATGGCTTTAAATGGAGTGAAAAAGACTAATTCTTTTACATGAACGAGACCCAACTAGGAGGAAAAGCCAAATATTTTAACCAAGGTAAGACACGCATAAAGCCAAGTGCACTGATGAGGCAAATTAAGCAGATTCTAGAAAAGGCCATAAAAGCCAGGCAGAACATCTTGCAGCAAAACATTGGAGTATAACGCATCTGGCTTTGAAAGGCTGTAGTGGCTTGATCAGAGAAAAGAGCTACTTTCATCTATCTTGGCCACTTAGTGTATTTGCTTTCTCCTCTGTCCTGGTTGCCGCTATGGGCTCATCTCTCCAATCACAATTTCTGGAGCACTTCCTGATGGGAACCTTACAAAGACTCTCTCTGGCTTTTACCTCCGCTATACCATATGCAGAACAGAGAGTAACAGAGCAAGGGTTTTTCAGCTCTTTGACTCAGAGAAAATAACCATTGTGCAGGCCAAAAAGATGTTGCAAATGGGAACAAAAGTCCCCAGACAGGTGCAGCCAAAACCAGAAGGAGTTTCACTGGTAGAGAATGGAGGGAGGATGAGCCAAAGGGAAAAAAAAAAGAGATGGGCAAAAAAGCAATTTTTCAGACTAACTGAAAAATAAAAGCCCCATAAGTTGCTTAACATGAAATGAATCATTGTAATAATCATACAATAAAATAGGTTATTTTGAAGCAAACTATTTGATTTTAGATACTTAGTATTTAACATTTCTTAAACTATAGGCTATTTCAAAATGTAATAAAGTTATTTTGAAAAATTTGGTACAACATAAAACTGAAATAATTGAACATCTTCATCTTGCTTTACCATTTTTGTACCAAGTGGAGTGGCTCAGTTTGACTAGCACTTGTGAATTTATTCTGCATTTTCTGTTTCATTTAGTATTCAATGGCAACCTTTCATCTACTTTTAGAAAAGTTATTGCCATTCAATTTTTGTTGCTGATACGAATTTTGTGAACTCTTTGCTTAAAATTACCAACAAGTAAATTTGATAATCTAAGAATCCATTTCCCTTCCTGTTGGGAGTTTGAATGAAAAAGGTACTATGATACTAATTGTAATGTCCCTTCCTATGAAACATCTAAGAAGTGACTTGTTAATTTGAAAAGCTAACATTTCACAGTGTTTGAAAATACCATGTATTATAAAATCAAACCTTTTCAGATTTGGAAAACAGACATTTCCAAGGACATATCCAGAGCCCATGGAGATGCTAAATATAATAAAAAGGTAAGATTTTAACGGGGCCTATAAGCAGCATTTTCGAAAAGAGCATTAGCTTTCAACAGGAAGTAGCAAAATGAATTTGAGACTTTGGGATGCTTGCCCATTTTTCAGGATTTGTTTTCTTCCACTCATATCCTTTGCTTTCTGGAGCTACTTCTGATTATCATAAATGCAGGAGAGCAGTGAAAAATTAGCCTTCCATATCAAAGTACATACAGTTCTGAGGATGTGCCTGCAGACAATGCATTCAAAAGTAATTTTTCCACTAATGTATGACAATGAAGAAAATCCCTGCACTCTAATTCAGTATTTACTGGATGCAAATTGCATTGGCACTAGTAAGAGTCTAAATGAAAGCTAAACCAGGCCTCAGGAATGAACTGCAGTTTTCCTTTATGATATTCCTTAAATGGGATTCCTTTTTGTCGCTCAAAATGTCCACTGTACCCAGGACTGGTTCAAAATAAAGGGACTCCCCTTTCCCCACCACAAAACATCCACAGGATCAAGTCTCCTTTAGACTGATGTCCCTCTTCCAATGCCATTGTATCTCAGCTGTGAATCTGCCTGATTCCCTGGTGTTCAGACCGTTTTCAAAATTGCTTTACGACAATTTTGGAAGGCGGTTGGTATGTTTTTTGTACTCGATTGTCAAACAATTTTCTGTTTCCAACACATTTGGCAAAAGAACTTGGCTACCCTGTCTGTTCAGAGTCTGCTACGCATCCAAAAATGAGTAAATGAATGACCCCAGATATCTACTGGAGCTGGGATTAATAGACTCTCTTTGTTGTTTGTGTTGGCTTTTAACTGCTGCCTTTGGACTCCCATGGTCTTGATAAAGGATTCCAAAATACGCAGAAAGTTTTAATTCCCAGTTTATTTTCAACACTGTGTTGTTTGAAGTGCTCTAAAGGATATTTCCAAATCCTTGATAGTCCATGTTCTAACACACTTGTAAATGGCTTATGATAAGTGCTTCTTGTACACCTGTTGTGAGAAAATGAATAAAAAAGGACGGAAATGGGATGAAACATAAAGAAGCTTAATAAGGAGAGAAAAGTATGAAATGATGGAGAAAGAAAAAAAGCAATACTTGAGGGGGAATATCCAGAAGACTTCTTAAATAAAACAAGGCATAATCAAGGCAGCTACAGCTGCAGCTTCTACATGTGGAGGAATAAAAATGTTACAGAACATTCTTGGTACAGATACCTTTGCTCCTAGAAACATGCTACTGTGGTAAAAAAAATGGCTACAGCAGGCATGCTCCTATGATACTCATGTTGTACTTCTAAGCGATCATATGCACCTTCAGTTTTCATAAATGGGTGCTTCTAAAGGAAATCCAAATGTCTTAAGATAGCCATAGAAAGATGCAGACAACTAAATACGTACTTTGTGAGTACAATTATTTATGGAAAATGACAGATACATACAATTTTTAATTATTACTCACAAGAAGAAAGTTCTACTTACCTGAGAAACAGTCCTTTATTTTCTCACATTGATCTGTCTTAATTTGACATAAAAATCTAAATACTGAAGTAATTTATGCAGAGATAAAATTAAATTATTACTTTTGAGGAAGAAATGGGCTCAGACAACTGCTTTTAAACTGAGAATTTCTGCCTGAATGCATTCACCTCCGTTACTAGAATCCTTAGTTACTAGGATGTATGAGGCACACTACCAGTCATAAGAGCTCCACTTTCATAACACATTCATTCACTGACTGGGTTTTTAAAAATTCAATTGCTCAGCAGAACCTGCATTAACCTTGGCATTCTTCAGTGTATTATGTATTTAAGAGATACGATTAATGGAGCAGAGTGTGAGGACAGCATTAAAAGCTCCTACTGCAATGTAAATGCCAGGGTGAAGCGCAGGTATTAATCAGAAAGAAATGATGAAGAAGTGATGTTTTCAGGGGAAGGAATTGAAATTCAGATTTTTCCCACATAAAAGCAAGGGAATGGACTTAAGTTACACCTGACTCATGGCACTGACTTCTTCCAATATCCACATGGTTACATCCCACTCCTAGCTGGGAATTCTACTATTTGCATTACCTTACCACCTGATCTGGCTGTCGTGAGGACTCACTGTCATAGGGAGTGTGCAAACACATGGGGTGAGGTGGTTTCTCTCCCAAAACGACAACAATCTACAGAGACATGAAGAAGAGGAGGATGCTCTTGCTCCATGGGATCACAGGGTAGAGAAGTGAAATGAACATACAAGCAGAAGAGTCAAAGACATCTGAGCTGTAACCATAGGTGAAGTCCTGCTTGTACTGAATCTAGAGGGTGTCAAATTTTGCTTGAATTCAGTTGAGAATCTTTTTTATTTTATCTAGTCTATCAAGGGACCTATGAGTCAGGGCTACTAAAAAAGTGGAGTAAAAAAACCAAAGAGCCCACCCACAATGTGTTTCAAACAAACTTTCTTCCTCAACAGGCACAAAATTGCTGCTCTCAGGGTTGGGACCCATGGAGGTGAAAAAGGAATGCTGGAGGGATGCAAGAGGCACCACCTTAGCCCTCTGTCTGCTGAGGTATTTCATGATCTGCTGTAATTTGAGGCCTAGCATTTTAAAGTTAATGAAGAGCAACACCAGTTTGTCTTACGACCGTTCATTAGCAGCAAAGCTCATGGCAGACTGTGGGGAGAAGTTTTACCAGCATTCTTCATGTCTCTGCTCATGACTCGATGAGATCTGAGATCCCGGTGCCTGACACCAAACCCTCTCCTAGCTGGTAGCAAACACCTTCCCACAGACACATACTCTCTAGGCTTTTTTAGACGAAGTGTCTTGCAGTTTTGGCCACCTTCGGTAAACGTTGGATGTGAAGCACCATGTACGGATGCGCTATGGTATAAATCAAAATGCGTCAGAAACATCTCTTTCCAGTGCTGATGCTGCACGCATTACTGGGACTTTTATATGCCAGTTTTACTTTTTCAGTGCCAAAGGAGGGATGGATTATGAGTATTAAGAAATGCCTGTTTGCAGGCTGCGGGGCTGGCTCAAAGGGGCAGGGAGTTGGGTGCTGAAGCCCGATGCCAAGTGTGGCCACAGTACTGGCAGAGACGTGCTGGGCTGGCTGCCCACTGAGGGAAGCACAGAGAGCCTTGCCCAGGCTAAGCTGCACGGGGATCTCCCAGCATTTCACAGTAACGGTATTATAAAGTCATGTAGCTCTAAGCCTATATCCAACAGCATGAAAGTTAAAAAATACGACTGTTCTCCTGCATTCTTTGTAGTGCTAAAGCAGTAGGGACGAGCCTGATTCAATTTCATCCCAATACAAAGCCATTCAAAGGATTTAATTGCACACAGTTTCTCTCTCATAACCCAAAGACTAGTAGAAATGCACATCCCTTTACTGTTTAATTATTATGCTAGTAAGTTGAACATAAGCCATAAAGATATGCAATTCAACACATGGCTCTTGAAGTCAAGGGTAGTAATAACTGAACATTCAAGGCCAATGGGTAAAAATTGCTAAATGTTAAAGATTTTGTAAGAAATAAACTGCTGCATACAATGTCACTGTTCTCTAATTTCTTAACTGGGAAGGATGAAAAGATCTTTCTGATTACCCACTAAGGTAAGAAAGTATAGAGCACATATGCTAAAAAAATAATGGGATAATAACGACATGCTGTAAAGAGAATCCTATAAATACAAAGGATAAATCTGTAACTAGGCCAAATGGATCTCACCGTGTGGTGCAAAAGGAAAAAAATGCCTCAGGTGAAACTCTTGACTGTCAAGCGAGGTAGAGAAAAAGAGGAGAAAAGGAAAGAGCCCTGTAAAAGCTTATAAGGGAATAAATAAGAATGGTAAATAGGAAACAGCATAAGCATGAGACTTCTGAAGTGCATGTATTTCTATAGATGTTCTCATGAGTTTGAAAATTTATTAATGAACACTTCCTAATTAACAGAGAAGAACCTAATTGCTAAGCAGTGTGAAACCAATTAGTATTTTTCTGGAAAAGGCAGCTCTCATCCATTAGTTATGCTTGATTTTAATTAGAACCGTGTTGGAAGGACATTATCTAGAATGGTGATGCCTGACAGCTGTTGTACATAGATTGGAAAGTATGATAACAGCTGCCATGCTGGATGTCAGAAGAAGTCTGCCTGGCTTATCTAGCAGTAGGAAGTAGAAGATGCTTGGGGAGAGTGTAGAAGTTGGGCAACTCTGCCTGGTCCTTTCCTTATATATAGATACATCTATACATCTATACATATATACATATATGTGTATACAGCTTCCAAGCTTTCAGCAGTCACCAAGTTACATATTTTTCTGAGCAAGAGTTTGTATTCATATGATAATTTCCTCCAAGGTAGTGCTCTATTGATTTTGCTGTTATCTTTTTAAAAATAAATAATATTTTAATAATCTCTAAACAGTCTGTGACAACAAATACAGCTTGATTAAATAATACATGAAAAGGCAATTCCTTCTCTCTGTTTTGAAATAATTGTCTGATGATTTCATTGACTGTTTCTTCCCCCTTGGATTGTGTGAAACAGAATATAATTGTTCCTATTCATTTTCTCATTACCATTCATGACTTTGTAGACTTCTATCTTATCTTTCATCTATTGTCTCATTGCAAGCAGAAGAATGGTCTATTTAATTTATCTTCTAATGGAAGATTTTCTGGTCCTCTGATTGCTGTTTTATCCTTCTCTGCACTACACTCTTTTTCAGGACAAAAATGAAAGCAATAGTTGAGATGTGAGAGCACCAGGGATTTTAGAAGTGATATAATGAAGTTTTTTACTCTGTTCTCTATTCCTTTTCCAGCAATTTTAGCTGCAATGCTAATGTGGAAGATCTTGTCTATAACTGAGTTATATGCTCATTCATAATGAATATAGTACCAAGGGGAAGAAATGGCAGGTGTCTATATTGCTATCACTGATTACCATTTTATTCCATAATGAGTTTTTCTTTAGGAAGAAATGAACAGTAACGAAATCAATGACATTAAATCTCTGGGACATTCAGTTTATGCGTCCCACTAAATATATGCATAGTATCAGGCTTCTTAATTGCTGCCATTTCATTCTGTGTCCGTATCTTTACTTAAATATTTGTACTCAGTACAGAGGCACTTTATAGATTGAGTCTATGGGGCATATAATCATTTGGGTGTGTGAAAGCTTGCACTTCTAGCCAGGTGCTAGTGCAACTGTATACTCCTTCCACATACAGACATGTCCTTGTACTGAAACAAATGTTCTGGCAGAAGTATTTCTTTGAAAGAAGCAATACTGCTAATCCATTTGCATTATGAACCAAAAGTCTTGCAAGGCATCAGGAATGGCAAATGTGGCAACACTTCAGTGTTCATTTAAATGAATCGTTCAAATTAGTGAGGTCCAGAATAGTCAAATTTCACTGCAAAGCAAAACTGAGGGCCAGGTTTTAAGGACCTGTCAGTAATCCAGATCTACTGACTTCAATGGACTCGCATCTCACCATACACCAGAGTATACAACCAACTCCATTGGGTTTCTTGGAAGCGATCCTATTCTGGTCTGACAAGAGTGAAAGCAGAATGGAAATGCTTTTGTTGGACTTGCCCCATGTGCTTTCTGTGGCATATCTGCTGTCCCTGGATTTCTTTACGTATTTTTATTCATACCTGGAAAAGATTCTTTAAATGTCAGTTTTAGTAACAAATCACACTGCTTAAGAGATAAATGAAAGACTTAGAGACATCTAACCTTGTTTAATTTTCAGATATCCTCTATTAGGGACTCCATGAACACAGAGAAAGATTTTCTAACTGAAATGTAACTGGTGGGATCAGGTGCCACAAAATGATATTAACCATCTGGTTAAAGGATACAGAAGGTCCTTCTGTGGCTTCTGTGGCTTTCCTTTTGTGCGACAGCAAAAGGAAACACTTGATTAGTAAGAACAATATATTACCACATCTTGAGTTTTCTGTGGCCATTGCAGCCAGCCAGCCATGACTTCCCTGAAATAGTGCAATGCAGCATTAACACTGGGGCCATACAGAACACTGCTAATTTTCAGACTGGAGATTCAGGCTGGCTATGGCGAGTGTGTCATTGGCTCTGCCTGTCACCCTCTGAATTATCTGATTTGGAATCTGCCCTTTTAGCTTCTGGAAAAAAAAAAGAAAAAAAAAAAAAGAAGCAATCTGGGCCAAATCTGACTTAGAGCAAATACAGACCTCTTCAACACATCATCACAGTTAATGTGAACTTCCTGCTGCATGCACCCTGCATTTGTGCTACACTTTGTGAAGAAGGTGGAATAACCCTTTCAAATCATATGTGATGAACTTCCTGGTTATGAAACCAGAGTTTTACCACCATGGCTAAGGTCATAAAGAATGGGAGACTTAGTCTGTAGACTACCCTACAACTTCCAGCACTACTGAGACTGTCTGCTAGAAATGCCTCTCTTAGTAGCTACGCTATGCTAATGTCTTCATTCAAGCGTGTGGTGAATGATCCAGAACACTCTTTATTTGGGGTCGACATGAGTACATACTGCAAAAATAAGACATTTTAGCTGCCTTGCTTGAGCAGGGCTTGTGAGTAATTTCCACAGACATTAAAAAAGTCAAGACCTGGTAGCCCAGACAGTAGCTGTTTGAATTGCATATCCATCTCTTAAACTTAGACAGCAGAAGAACTGCAGTGATTTTCTGCAACTATTGTAGAGATGCTCTGAGTGAACCACTTTCACACAGTAAGCATGTGTATTTGAACCCACTTGGGCCTCCTGTCTGAAGGTCTCTGTATTTTGTGATGCATGCTTCCCAAGCATCAAAAACAGTGAGGTTTGTTTGCAAGCTGCTGAAAGAAAATAAACTCTTTTTTTTCTTTAAATATGTTAATACTTTTTGTCCATGCATGCCACCGAAGGTCACTGATGGGAATGCAAAACATACAAATGGAGGTGAAATTCGACTGTTATAAATCAGATCTGATTACTAGCATTTTTTTAAGGAAAGATACCTTTCTCCTCTCCTCTGCAGCCTCCAGCTTTTTCTGGATCTCCTCAAGAGAGAGTTCTTTCTTCTTTGGAGAAGCTAAAGTTCGTGGTGCTTCTGAGACTGGAGATGGCGGCTTTAGGATCAGTTCAAAGGCCTGGCCTGAGGCACGTTTGTTGATTTGTTTCACTTCCATATCTGCACAATAAAGTGAGAAATGGTAAGTCCTTCAATACCTCAGCAGTATTGAGGAGAGAAGCAGCACAGAAGTTAGTGCAGGATCAGAAGTACAGACAAAAGATTTAGCATCTTTGCCTTGGGCATTTTAAATGCAATGGCACACTATGGGCTGAAAACTGTTCTCAGGAGAAGTACATTCCATTTTATCTGTAATAACTTAATTATACCTTAATCTTATAAAGATAAAAATTTACAGCACTTTCAGAAGCTTATTGTGATTTTGTGTCATTTCATACCCCCTGCGAGCAGTGCCCAAGCTGATTAATTTTTTAAGCATGCTTTCATCTTTTCTTGGTTTCCTTGGAAATTGTCAGATGTGAAGGGCTGTAATTCTCATATGGGTAGTAGAAAAAGTCCAGCTCAGTATGAGAGGGCTAGCTGCAAGACTTTAGTTAGTTGCCCTCAGGAACAACATCCAGCACCATGGGTAATACACAATCAGTAGAAAGTGATAGCCAAAACTAGGGAACAGATTGTTAAATCATATGACCTGCAGGTCGATTTCCAGTGAAATCCACTCACCATCGTATTTATAGATGTTCATGTTGCGAGGTTCCGGGTAAAAACAGGAGCAGATCAGAGAGAGCATGGACAGCTCCTTCATCTTTTCCTTGTAAGCTGAAACGAGAGATCTTGTTAGCACGCTTCACTTCCCCAGCTCCTCCTCTAGCTGAGATCACTGGCTGGGAACCAGCAAATCTGCTCTATCACCCTCCTGGCAAATTTCTCTAGAATATTTACTTTCAGCTATATCTTCTGAACATCTAGCCTTTACCAAATCACACATGAGATGCTCAGTACTGCGGAGACTGCTTCTGATCTCCTACATGACCTCAGCCTTGGGTGTAATGCACACAGTCCTCTCTGTTTTATAGAAAGTGACTCTGGCTACCAGGAAATGTATTTAGCATTGGAAAAGTGCCATGACTCCACTCTCTTCTGGCAGGTGGAGAGAAACGAAGCTCTTACAAATTCTCTGACGTACCCAAATGCAATTGAGAACAGCTCTGAAACGCTGCCCATGTGTTGCCATAGGCAGATGCTAAAGACATTATCTGTTACAAATGAAAACGTCATCCAGATAATTAAAAATAAAACCAGAAAGAGGATACATTTATCAAATCCTTTGCAGAATGCCCTTAATATTCATAACTACTTCAAACAAAGCTTCCTCTTCCTCACTTACTGGATATCTAGTAGATGTCAGCTGATGCAAAAAGTACCCTTGTAATTTACCTTTATGATATTACCTTTACTGACTCTGTAATGCCCACAGGCCCCAGTCACGGACTGAGGCGAAGTTGGTCTAGAAATGGTGATACCAATACCCTTGACATTAACCGTTATACAACATTCTGTGTTCACCCTTTCTAATTGCTTTCATCCCAGCTGGTAGGAAGGAAAGAACCCATCTTTGACCATCCTCCCTCACAAAACCCCTTCGTGTTACTTCAAGAACCACCAAACCTAGCTTTTACACTCAATCTTGTATCACTTTGCAAGTCAATGACAGAGGCAGCTCTCCTGGGTCCTGGGGCAATATCCTAGCCACTGGATAAAGTATGTATGTTCTTCAAAATTCATCTTGGCACAACAGATCCCTGACAATCATATCTACAGAGGCAGATACACGTTTGCTGCCAGCATGCAAAACTGCTGCTGAAAATACTGTACTTATCAGATTAGACCAAATTAATTCTTGATGTTTCTAATGGAAAATCAGACAGCCCTTTGACCTTCAAATTGTGGATACATATGCAATATTCATTCAGCCTATCTCATGGATGCTCTTGTGTTTTTTGAGTTTTTCATTCTACTCAGAAAGACCCTTGGAGTTGATGAGGTCTTGAGAGCTGTTGGGTGCTGCTCAGTATGTTGATATTTGAATTATCCATCAGTTCAAGAATGGGTTTCTAGCTAATTGAGCTTTGCATGCAGGCCTCTAACCATGGACATCAAATAGCCCACCTAAAGAACATAAAACTTTTCAGAAAACATTGGTAAAACCCAGCATCTGAGGTCAAGAACATATGAAGATTTTGCTTCTGTGAACTGAAGTTGTTAAGGAAGCTTGGACTTGACAAGTTTTTTTCATTTGAAACCTAAGTATTAACTTGCAAGGAGTAAAACAGCAGGGAGGGGGGCATGTGAGACCTCAGCTGCTGCCTGGGGGGCTGCTAAACATACAGAAAACGGGTGCTAGGCTGTGCATTCAAGACGTGTTGGCCATTAACGATGCAAACTGAAAGCTAAAAGTTCTTGTACCAGGTCTGCTGAATCAATGTGTATCTTCAAATATCCTTGTAGAAAGAAGCATGCAAAGCAGTGCCTTGGGAAACCTGCCTTTTGGGACCTCTGTTATATTTTTTTATCTTTGCTTGACATTGAATACATCTCGTTTTCCAACAGCATTTAAGACAATTAGAAAACGGCATTTGCTTTCTCTGTTTGTCAACTGCAAAACATGGCTCAAGAAAGATAAGAACATGCTCATCTCTCTTTCCTTTCAGTACAATGGCTGCACTGAAAGCACGCTGGTGACATCATTGTCCTGTTTCATTCTGGCCACTGACAGAATTAGCATGCTTTTCCATGCTGTACAACTATTACATTTTCTTTTTTCATGGTATTGATTTAGTCTCCCTTTGCCTAGAAAGTCCTTCAACCATAGCTGGGACTTGACTCGAATACTCACAGAAGGTTCTGGAGACTGCTGCAACCCTCAGAACCAACCAACCTGGCACGTGGACAAGCACTGTTTTTTTCTGATGAAGATGTAATTGCTCAGGGCCTCAAAGGAACTGAAGCGCTACACACCTCCTCAGGTGGCTAACATCAGAATTGGGATGTCCTTTCCCACTGATCAAGCAAGGAATAGCTTATTTGGCAGCAATGAATAGCAGGAGACCTACTTTGCTCAACTGTCCTTTCCTTAAACTGCCATACACGAAAAAGACCTACAGTAATTGTAGCCCAGCTAGTGGCCTGATTAGAGTGGCTGGCCCTTGTTACACAGGAAGATAACTGCTTTGCCACATAGTGAAGAGTTCATGTTCTAGATATGGAAGCCTGTTCTCTTAAACATAAAGGTTTTTCTATTAAAAAAACCCCAGCATACTAAGGCCAGAAAGCTGACAGCACAACACTTATGCAATCATATGACATATGACCTCTTGTGTTAACAGAAATAGGCACAAAAATTATCTGCTTGTAGCGGAGCTTTTAAAAAACCCTTGAAGACAAGCTATGACTTCAACAAAGTTTATTTTCCAAATGTGTTTCAACTGGCTTGCTAATTATATAGCTCCTTGTGCAGTCATGCAGGGTACATATCATTCCACTAACCGTGCAAGTTAAATGAAGGAAAGTAAATGATGGTAATTGTAATACTACACAAGCTTTGAGAGGGAAATTGCTAGGAAAGAACAATGTTGACAAAAGATGGCAACAGAATTTTCTAGTTATATGCAGCAAGACTTAAATGTTTATATGCATTAAAAGCTTCGATGTTGGGCAAGAGCAGAACACTGATTTCTGCTAACACCAGAAGTGATTCCAGCATTAGCAATTCTTGCAGTTTTGCTATGAATATCCTAGTATCTACAGGTCTTAAATTTTGAAGGTGTGTGATTATTTCAGAATCTCATCTCTTTTAAAAAAAATAAATCTATCATATTCAGAGTTCCAGAGAAAGCCTTAGAAATATTATCTTATGACCCTAAAAGCTTTGATAGCTTCAGAGAAGAAACAGCTTTGAAACTCAAGAATGCATGATTTTATTTTTCTGAATGAGTCCCAAATGCACCTTAGTATCACTGTTTTAAGCCAGTCTCACCATTTTCTCAAACTTCTGGCCTTATTTTTAACAGCTATCTTTAGAAACTGTGAAACCATTTCCTCCACTGGATGAACATTTCCATGCTTTTTTCTTTGTGGACTCTGTACTTGTTGGTGTCCCAGAGGCTTTCAAGGGCACCAGTGCTGCATCTGCATGAGCAAGCGGGGAAGCAAAGCAGGACTGGATCTCCAAAGGGAAACAATTCTAAGGACTTCATGCCCCTGCTGTATATATTTTGTGGGCTGGTTTTTTTTTTTAGACTAGTTTGGTCCCATGGTCTGAAAAACCGTTAGTACTTGAAACATTCTAGATATACTGCTAATGCACATCTTCCAGTTTCATTATCTACCAAGTAAACCTGTACACTCTGAGATGGCTCTGCAGTGTGAACCAAAGGATGGTCACCTGGAGAGTTTTGATGATTCTTTTTGAAAATGCTCTCCTGATCCCAAATAACATGCTTATTCAGATCATAGAATCATAGATTCATAGAAACATCGAGGTTGGAAAGAACTTCAAGATCATCAAGTCCAACCTACAGCCCTACATCACCATTTTTCTCCAATAACAACAGAAAATAAGTCCATTGCCCATCCTGCAGTTCCCTTGTCCATTGATTGAAGCTAATAAGGAAAAGTGCTGTGGCTGCCATTAGAATTCATCAAATTCGTTAGAATTTGTTGCTGGGAGAAATAGGAAGATAAGGGAAAATACTGGTAAAACCACCCTGTCTGTTATCCAATAGCTGTAAGGAATTTTTTTACAGTTTGCCCTGTAAAATGACAGTCTGTCCTGACTGATGGGCCATGGGCATTTTGGGTCACACTTCCTTGCTTGGCAAAGCACAGGCAGGACAGATTGCTCTATCACAGCAGAAATCATTATTCATAAACAAGACTATTTTTAACATCTGAAAGCAGAGAGAGAAGTGTAAATGTTACTTATAATTAACATCTGATGGAGGCAAATCTTTTGATTCCTTTTGCCAGTCTATGTATAAGAAACCGTTATTCATTTTTTACACTTCATGTCCCACTAGCCCACTAGTTCTTGAAGTTCTGCACACCTGGAAGGAAACAGAAACTGGCATGTTGCCCATGGTTAAAATGTGCAATCCATATATCACGCCGTGTTTCCTTGCCAGGCACCTGTGAGACAGTCAGCCTTCTGAGACTGAACCGAAATCCTGCTTTGGTTTCTGCTTTGGAAGAGACTGCAGGAATAAGAAGGAGGACTAGGTGAAGCATGAAACATGAGGTAGAGAAGACCTACAGCTAACCCTCACACTGATTTGACACAGATACTATTGACAAAGCTGTTTGTTTCAAATTTCATTTTGTTAATGCTCCCTTTTGAGATGCTAGAGCTTTTGGTTTATCAAAATAGTGCAAACTTATGTCATTTTGTGAACGCCAACAGGCACACTCTGTTGGCCAGTAAATTTTAAGTAATCTATTTTAGTAGTGTGCTGGATCTTCTTCTGTCAAATGAAATTGTGTTATATGATCGTAATTGTAGTTGTTTCCCTGTAGCTGGTGGGATATTTAAAGAAAGGGAGTGGGAGAAAAAAAATCCAGGATGAGACTAGGAGAAGTAAATCTCAAAATGAGGCACAAGTGATAGGGATTCTACATGTCATTTAGTTTTTGGCACTTGCCTCAGATATATGAATCTGAGATTCATTTTAATTAATGCTGGCCATCTAATATTTAAAATGGCTAGTTTGCAGCAGTCATGAAAGCTTTATTTTTAGTAATGGAGAGAGAAGGATCAGCAGAGAGCGACTGGTCCCATTCCAGGAGAGGTCTAACAAAATCAAATTGGGTTGTCTTAAGGCCAGTGAACCTCAGTTGTCAGAAAACCCAGGGATGTTTATAGGCTTAGGGAGTTACCAGTGATGGTGGGAGTGAAAACCAAATTCCCTGCAGCGAATACATCTTATCCATTCCTTGCACTCAGTCATGAATGACATCTCATTTTGGTAGTTCACATAGGTGAGGCTTATTTTGTAACTGTCTCTCTGAATGCAAACCACTGCTCAACAAAGTGGTGTGAGTCCATCTCACACTCTTAAATACATTTGTGCTTTTCCAGCTTCCCCAGTAAAAATGAAGTTATTTTAAATTGTACTAAAAGCTTATGGATTATTTAATGCCCTACAGTGCTCACCTGCTTCATGGCTGGGAATGCTGTAATGTGACCCTCACTCACATGGGGCCTTTCTTTGGTGGTGAGGTCTTTAAAATTGTGCTTTTTATATACTGCAATGCAGTTCAACATAGAGATTAGTATAGAGTTTTTGTCATGTCCCCCCTTTTTACAGACAGCTTTAAAATCGTTAGGGATGGAATCAAGCATCAGTGTCCTTCATAAAAGCACAGGTTGACAGTGAAATTAGGGAGCACTGTAACATCAGTTCTTCAAAACATACAAAATATGTGCAAGTGACAGATCTGACTTCAACTTCCTAAAAAGACTGTGTCAAATTTTACCAACGAACCCTGTCCTCAAAGGCAAGCCCTTGCATGGCACTTCTACAGCATAGCTCAGGTGACAGCACTGGATGTGGCTGGAAAACCCATTCCAAGGAACACACAAGCAGCTACCTGCTGATGAAAAGACAGCCCAGTAATGGTTTTCTTGCATCAACAGTGTGCAGGTGCAAACACATGCGAATACGCAGACTGGAGAGTGGCACAAGTCTGACTGAAAATTACCCCTAAATTTATAGCTTAATCACTGATCATGACTGTGGATTTTGGAACTACTCCAGATATCTTGTCTGTGATTTTTCCTTATTGTGTGCAACTGGATTCAAATGCCTTCGTTCAATCTATTTTCTTATGTCAGAATGTTAATGTTAACGTAAAGTTACTACTTATATTTCAATTGATGTAATTTTTACTGCTGAAGCAATGAAAAAACCCATTTACTGAACCCTGACTGTTATAGTCATCCATGACATGAGTTAATGGGACTATTTTGTCAGGCTAATGCAATTGAATTGTCAAAATGAGATTTTAATAGAAAGGTTTCTTTGAATTTGGAAAAAAAATAAAATCTTGTTATGGCTACTCAAAACACACAGTGATGCAGATGCTCTGCCACAGTCATTATTAGATGGTCTTATGCCAGATTGTGCCAACCATTTACAGAAACGAAAACACACCCGTCTGGATGCATTCTTGTATGACCTGCTGTAGGTGATCCTGCTCTGGCAGGGGGGTTGGACTAGATGATCTTTTGAGGTCCCTTCCAAGTCCTCACATTCTGTAATTCTGTGATTTTGATATTTCATTCCAGCGTGGAAGGAACACAGACATGCACCTCTGCCGAGGTTGTCAGTGAACTGAGGGCTCTGGCAGCCTCAGCACACTGCATGCTGGTGCGCGCATGGAAAGAACAAACAAGCAAGCTGTGGAAAAGCTTCTCCTCCTTCTACAGCTCTACAGAACCAGACGCTGCACCCTCTCTTCTGAGCCTGCCCTTTGGAGAGCCAGTGCATGGCACTGGCCCAAGGAAGCCCGTGGCAGTTCAGTTCCCACAATCCTGCAGGACCGAGGGGAAGGCAACGGAGCCTGATACTAACACAGAGGTCTGTGGCCCTCCTGAAACCCTTTGAGCTCCAGGGAATTTCATCTAGGGTGAAAATAAAAATTCCAGAGATTTATTTTTTCCAAGGGGAGAAAATCTCATTTTTTAGGGTCTGCTTCACCTTTGCAATTTTTTCAAGGCATTGCCCCCCATATTTCCCTCCCTACCTCCACACTCCATCTCCCTTCCCTCAGTTTTCTTCCTCTAGAGTAGGAAAGGATGTGAGCTACTAAAATGGACCTTGAAGACAATGGAGAGGATGAACAGTGAGGAACAAACTCAAAAGCGACAGTATACCTAAGACATACGTCTTTCCTGATGGTTAACTGAAAACAACTGCTTAATCTTCTGCAGCGTGAAGTTCAGCCCTTGTTCTTCAGATGCTCTGGCAGGATGCTTATGTGTAAGATGCAGAACTTAAACCTGCATTCATAACAGGCCACCACAGCCGAAGATAGTTCCTGATACACTACTTCCACTTAAGTGTGAAAGTCATGTACGCATCAACAGTTTACAGATCTTTACGGCAGCCCCATTCAGTAACCATTGTGCTATCTGCTGTTTTCCATATTCTGTGGAGGCACAAAAGTCTATGGAAATTCAGCTATGGGATGATGTGAACCAAAGAAATTTTTCTGAATGTCAGCTGGATGCAATAAGAAAAAGGGTGTAGCAGCTGCACCAGGAGGAAATAATCCGCTGTACCTGGCTCACGTTACCTGCTCGAGATCTGTTTTTATTATATACCTGCACACAGGGAAAGCAGTCTCTTTTGACTGATACTGCATCAAGCTTCTCTCTGTCACATCTTACAGAAAAATTCTCAGCTTTACTTTCAGTTTAGGGCCACTGACAGAATAGTAGGATTCGTAGAATGGTCTGGGTTGGAAAAGATCTTGAAGATCATCTAGTACTAACCTCCCTGACATGGGCAGGGACACCTCCCACCAGATCAGGTTGCTCAAAGTCCCACCCAGCCTGGCCTTGAACCCTTCCAGGAAGGGGGCATCCACAGCTTCTATGGGCAACCTGTTCCAGTGCCTCATCAACCCTCACAGTTAAGAATTTCTTCTAAGGTCTACTCTAAATCTACCCTCCTTCAGTGTGAAATGCTTATCCCTTGTCCTACCAACACACTCCCTGATAAAAAGTCCTTCCCCGTCCTCCCTGTAGGCCCCCTTTATGTAGAAGAAGGCTGCTATAAGGTCTCCCCTGAGCCTTCTCTTCTCTAAGCTGAACATAATCATTCTGTATCATTCTGGGTCTGATCCTATCATTAACTTTCATGTTCTCAAGAAAAATCCCTATCCATTGAGTTGTTAGAGTTTTATATGAGTGATTTAAGAATCAAATCCTTAAATCCTGGAATTTTTCAACAGGCAGATTTGCTTTCCATGATTTAACGCTCATTGTGTGTAACATATTTCTTTTGCATCGTATGTATGAAGGTTTGTGACATATCCTTTTGTCAGCATACAAAGCTGATTCATCAGCATGCAAAACTCTTTTACTTCTGAGACAGGTTACAAATAAAATAACCTAAAAAGCCAGACATTTCACTCCAAAATTCCCACTAACGTCTCTTTGAAGATCCTCCCTTGTAAGTAGCACTGAACCAGAATCTCAGTTGCCATGTAGGCTAAAAAAAGTGTTTTCAGCAATGTTAACGTTCATGTCTTGTTTCAGCATGTCTGAGACTGGGGCTACCACCTGCACTGGCTTCCCATAACAGCAGCTTAATGGAGTTTGCTTCAGGACTTCCCTGCAGCAGGACAACCCCCAAATTTATGACCCTTCCTTCAGAAGTGTCTGTGTAGTGCTTAGGAACCCCTCAAGCCAAACTGTTTCCTGGGTGCAAAGCTGTGGTGGTTGGCTTGGTGCTGGGGCCACGCTGGTGGCCGAACCAGGGAAGGACTTGCAGTGGAGGTGGTACTTCTTCAGTGTCTTAAGTGTGGAGTGGACTGACTTACAGCTTGGAAGGTGCAGAGCCTGCAGGCAGCCTACAGCGCCTACAGCTTGCTGCTCACCCAGGCGCTGGGTGGGAAGTGCCATTTCGAGTCCTTGTGTTCAGCACATTAGCTCCCCCTGGAGCAGCCAGCAGCCAAGGACCAGGCTATCAGAGATGGCTGCTGACCCCCAAAACATGCTTAAGGCCGCCTTGTTAATGTATTGTGGGAGCAACTGTGGCCAGCTGCAATCCACGCTATTTTCTGTACAAGTGTGTCGGATGCGAATGCATTATGCCAAAGAGCTCATGGTGTAAGCAAGAAAGACAAGCAAGGGATGCCTGAGGCAAAAAATGGGATGCCAGAGGTGAAAAAAACTGCCTGAGGTCATGACAGACGTGCTTTGTAGGAGACCTTCATGGAGAACACAGGTCTCCTGACTTCTGAGTGAGTGAAACCTCTGTTGGCACAGGCTGTCTTTCTGAAAGTGCTGCAGGCAATATGGGTGCTGTCTGCTGAAACAGCCCCTGCAGTGAGGATGCAAATCAAGTATGATGAAATAAAATGGAAACACTTCAGTTATGCAGCTTACTGTGACCAAACAGCATCTTCCCAAGGTATGAATGGTGCTATGGGTTCTGTTTTAGCACAGTAAGACTGGGTAACTAGAGCACGGTGTGACAGAGCTAGCTGCCAGTATTTCTTCTATTTTTCTGAACTTCACCCGTAGCCATGTGTGTTTGGAATGGTGGCATTTATTCAGCTTTTCCTAATGATATCTTCAGAGGCTCCAACTGACTTAATTTTGCATCACCCTGATCCATTTCTGGAGGCTCGACAAACTCTTCCTGGTCTTGCATCACCCATCCATGCCTCATCCACTGCCACTGGGTGTCAGTTTATTCCATGGCGGCTGTGTATTATCATCCCTAGTGAGTTGTGACATAATCTTGGCATATTGTCGGTCTTCAGAACTGAAATAAGACTTAGAATTATAGAACAATTCAGGCTGGAAAAGACCCTTGGGATCATTGAGTCCAACCATTGACTTCTGCCACTGTTTCTTTTCATCTGGACACACTAGATCCTTTCTGGATTTGTACTGATACTACTTCAGTTATGTTACGAAATCCCTCTCTCCTCCCATGTTTGGTCCGGGATAAAAGTCAAATTATTCTAAAAAGCCATACTGAGCTTCTCAAGAAAGCAAATTCTTAGCAGAATTACCCATGTGTTCTGAAAGTAAGCAACTGATACAGAATCAAGCAAAGGAAAAGCCCAAAATGCTTCAGCAAAGCAGGCAGTTACAAAAAAATGCGTAAAAAAATCCATTTTCTTCTGTTTTCATCATTCAGGGAGTCTTATCTGTTGTGGAATACCTCAACCAAGGGAACAGGGATGCAACATGACAGTGCTGGGTTCCATTAACAGACTAGCTGGTCCTTGCCATTTTCTGGGATCAGATATACATGTAATTTTAACAGAACTGTAGATCAGATATTAAATGTGACTTTTTTTTATAACTCATATAGGGATTATAACCACAATCCTCATTAATACATATCTGGTGCCCTTGCAGAGTGCAGATAACCTTGATTTCTTCTACTATTTTAAAACTGTGCTTTCAACCAATAAATGCCAAAATATTAGTCATAACTTAAGGCTCAGAAAACATAAGCAAATTCAATTGCAAGCTGCATTTTTTTTTGCTTTAGGAAAAGAAAATACTGAGGGCAATCAGATAAGTAGAAATTCTTGTTTATATTATGTGAGATAAATGCAATTATAATTTGTAGGAGGGCTGAGCTCTTGATATTTACATTCCATTAATTAAATGTATTCCTGGCTTGCTGAGTCATTTCACTCTGTGCAGAACCTACTGCAATTATTTTCACACTGAAATTATCAGGGTAATCCATTTTACAGACAATATACTGCTGTGAGGAAGCTATCCCTCAAACTAGCCATTTCATATAGACTAGAAATCTGATTTTCTAGCAAACACATAGAAGCATTCATTACTTAGTTTATATATATGCAGCCCAGAAGGCCAACTGCATCCTGGGATGTATCAAGAGAAGCGTAGCCAGCAGGTCAAGAGAGGTGATTCTTCCCCTTTACTCTGCTCTTGTGAGACCGCACCTCGAATACTGTGTCCAGTTCTGTTATGCCCACCATAAGAGGGACGTGGATCTGTTGGAACAGGTTCAGAGGAGGGCCACAAAGATGATCCAGGGGCTGGAGCACCTCTGCTACGAAGATAGGCTGAGAGAGCTGGGATTGTTCAGCCTGGAGAAGAGAAGACTCCAGGGGGACCTTATAACTGCCTTCTAATGCCTGAAGGGAACCTACAGGAAGGCTGGGGAGGGACTTTTTACAAGAGTGTCCAGTGATAGGACAAGGGGAAATGGGTTTAAGTTGAAGAAGAATAGATTTAGATTAGATCTTAGGAAGAAATTCTTCAGTACGAGGGTGGCAAGACTTTAGAATAAATTGCCCAGAGATGTTGTGGCTGCCCCCTCCCTGGAGGTGTTCAAGGCCAAGTTGGACAGAGCCTTGAGTTGCCTGATCTAGTTGAGAGGCATCCCTGCCCATGACAGGGAGGCTGGACTAGACATCTCTAAGGTCCCTTCCAGCCTAGGCCATTCTATGATTCTATGATTCTATGTACATGTATGTGTACACATAAACATGTGTATCTATAAAGCTTTTCTTACAGAAGTTTATTGCCTGATTTTGAGCAATCTGCATGTATTTAATGTACTTAAACCAAAGCCAAATGTGTGTAACGGCATCTTTATGCTACACAATCATTTATTGGCTGCCATGACTACTGACTAAATGAAAGGAGACAGTTCAAAAAATCCAGTTTTCTTCTGGGTTTTGAGTGGAATTTTAATTCTGTGGGACATTTAAAAATAAGGATGTCTCATCAGTTTGAATAAAGACATTAGCTTGCTTTCTGTACCCAATTGTAAATGACATATGTAAGTAGATTACTTAAAAATGAAGAGTTCCTATCCTTGCAGTAATAGAGACAATGGCATACACATTATAACTGTTACACATAATACTGTTAATTAACAATGATATTTTAAATCTGAATGCCAGAACAAAACAAGATCTTAGTAAATTACTTTTAAGTTTGTGCATAAAACTTTTTGATACTAGAATTTGCTTGTCAGTGTAACTTTTGTGGAGGATTTTGCCTTAAACTTAATGGAAACTGTGCTGCCGATGCCATGACACTCTGTGGTTTATACCCTGGTGCTTTATATTATATGGCTTATTTCCCTTTTTTCTCAACAAAACTATAAGAATTTAAATCCTTTTACACAAATTGAAGGATTTGCTCAAGTGGGTATATGTGGGAGCAAGGGCCTGTACTGATTTAATTATAATATTATCAAAAGGACTGAATTTATGGATTTAGAGAAATTTAGTACCTAAATTAAGAAAGTCTCCCTGTGTAGGAAGCCTATCAAGGGCATGTTTATCCTTAGAGAAATCCTTTGGATCAGAAACAATCTATCTAGGTTTTGAAAGACTTCAAAAGCACTGCACAGAGTAAGCAAAAATGACAGCAACTCCCTGATCAACCATGTTAATACAGAGCAGATTCTGTAAAAATTCATTTGGTGTTATCTCCTAACAAGTGGGCAGCAGAACAACTAGGAAAAGCACCTTTTGGCAGGTCCCCAAATCTAGAAACTGGGGCTACTTCTAGACATCTCAGTGTTCAACATGCTCACCGTGAAAATCTATTTTCACAGCATTTAACGATGTAAGATAAACTTCTGCTAGTCTTCTACACAGTCCTTAAAGAGAGTACGAGTGCCCAGCTGAGATTTTAGGTGATATTTCAGTGTGTGGCTACATAAATCTGTAACTGTCAATGCTGAAAGACCACTTTTTAATAAGTATATTTACAGAATATGTAGGTTGGCTCTGAAAGTCTCACAAGGAAGAAGGTTTTTCTTCTACCTTTCTTTTAAAGGAGTCAGACTGGGAAAATGGAGAGAGGAAGCAAGCCAGAAGCAGAAAGGAGGTTGGGTTCACCAGTGACTGAAGGTATTTGGTGCTGCACCTGAAGTATTCTATCCAATTTTGGACCCCCAATGAGGACATGGAGGAGCAGGTGAAGATCCAGTGGAAGGCTACTAGGAAGGTGAGGGATTTGAATCATGTAGTCTGTGGAGGGTGGATGAGGGGGCCAGGTTTGTTTAGTTGGGCCGAGAGATGGCTAAGGGAAAATAGATGACCTGCTTACACCTATTTGAAGGAAAGATCAGTGAAATGACAGACCCAAACTCTGCCAGGTAACAGAGGAAGGAAAAACAGCCACAAATCATGGCTCCCGGATTTAGAGGAAGGAAAACCAGCCACAAATCATGGCTCGGGAATTTGTGAGATCACCCATTCAGAGTTGGCCAGACAAAGTGGTGCACATTCAAAACCCATCTAGATGTGTTCCTGTGTGACCTACTCTAGGTGATCCTGCTCTGTCAGGGGGGTTGAACTAGATGGTCTTTCGAGGTCCCTTCCAACCCCTGACATTCTATGATTCTGTGACAAGCTAGGTAACCTCTACATGTCCTTCCAACTAGCTTTGCCGCAGTTCACTTCTCAGAGTGAGCTCAGTTTTATGCGTGCCATTATGTGAGGGAGGACTTGCTAGCAACTTACAGCCCCAGCTCCACTCCTCTTTGTTATTCACATCTTTTAACGCTTGCTGCCTCAACAAAAATGCATCTTATCTCACTGGACATCTGCACTATCGCTATCATTCAGGATTTGTGCATTAGCTGCAGACTCTTGGTGAGCCCACCCATAGTACATTATAGAACCAAATCCCTCAGGATCCTTTCCTGACTCTTCTTCCAACCACTACCTCACTTGCTGCCCTCCATCCAACCTCCTTTCTTGCCGAAGAATCTCAGTTTCTTTTCGCCACATTCCAAGAGCACCTCATTGGGTGCTGCTCAGCTGCTGGACTTCAGATGTGGCCATCACCACAGACGTGGTCACTTTCCATCTCATCCTACCTCTTTTCTGATATGCAGCATCCCAAGTGCCCTTTTGGATTTGATAAAAATTCAGCATTTATGCTTGCTTGCAAAGCAAGTAATAAACCATACAGACTACACACAGGCAATAAAAAAGAGACATAAAAGCAAATAAAGAGAATTATTGTCACTAGTCTTTTGAATTTTTACCTTTCCTCACTGGGAAGAATTTGTATAGCCAGTGGAGTCTAAATGATCATTTCATTCTTGGAATCATTGCAAATAAAATAAGAGCCTGGTCATCAGTAAGTATTAACTTGTGTAGCACAACAAATCTGGTGTCTCTGCAGGTTTTGTTATTGAGTAAAACCATAAAATCATACTGGAAATAGAGCCCATGGATATATATGTGTCTCTTTTAACCAGAAATTGGCAAAATTGACAACATTTATATAGGTCAAACTTAAGATCTAATCCAGACAATGAATGAAATCTGAAAGATTTATTTAATTGGACATTCTTTGCTTTTATTTTTTTTTAGTAGAACTGTTTTGGGCAGTGACAGCAATCAATGAATTGACTTGTGTGAAGTGATGGATGAAATTGTCAATAACTTTGACTCCTGCCAGGTGACAAGCATTTTCCAATACATAATTTTTCTTATAGCATGAGAAAAAAGTAAATCTAAAGCATGTATGCTAAAATAAAGCTTCAGTCTGAGCACTTGCTGAGCTGTGGCCATTTATGAGTGGTCTTCTAGAAGCCCATCTAGAAGATATGGCCCATGACCTGCTCCATTCTACTGTCATGAACTTCGTCTAACTCCCAGCAAAATGAATTACAATAGTTTGAAGTTTTTTGAGCTGATTAATACTGTTTGACCAGTAACCAGATCATTCGTGGATGAAATACCAACCTTATTTTAAGTCAACTGCAAAGTCCCATTTTACTTTGATGCATTTAAGTTTTATGCAATTGATGCTTTCTGTGGGGCTTTCTGAAATGAATTTTTTGAGCTATTCATCGCATATCTGTTATTCTGTGGCTTTCAGACTTTTCTGTACGATCTTCAACTAAACTATCTACACAGCTATTATTACTAATTACCTGATTTATACTTCTACTATTGTATCCTGCCATGTCTTTATGTATATATTCAAACATTTGATTGCCTCTATTAAGAAAACAATGATACCACTCAACAACATATTGCTCATATTTATCACCTTTATGCATAGATTATAAATATTATTGAGCAGTTTAACCAGAGGATGCATAAAATGAATGAGAAAAAAATGAAGAACGACAGCCTTTTCTTTGAAACCATGCTGATGATGCAAAGAAATCAGTATATTATTCAGAATTGATTAAATTGGCTGAGAGGAGTATTTGCTGGTAGGATATTTCTGTTGTAATTGACTCTACAATAAAACTAGTACAGGAACCACCGATCAGGTGAAGTGACCTGTGTTTTAAGTAGCTTTTCTCATATTTGCATAATATATTGATTTTTTGAGATGTAAAATTAATGCATAAATGTCCATGCTATAACAATTTATATATACTTTCAATAACATCACTGCACCCAATTAAGTCTTTCATAATCTATCTCTGTTTTTCATTTTTCTCTTCTCCTTCCCTCTTTAACACTGTTGTCCAATTTCGTGATATTTTCCTGTTCTGAAATATTACTGAAGATTTCTAGAATTCATTTGCTCTGTCGGTCTATTTCTCTCTCTCTAGCCATCTATCTGTTTATCTTAGCTGTCCTTCTGTCTATTTTTCTGCACTACTGGCCTCCGCTTACACAGAAGAGGATCTTGATGAATTCAAAGACACTGCCCTGCTAGCAAATTAACCACACAAGGAGTCGATCCCTGCAGAGATGCTCCATGGATTTCCATGGGGCTCTGGTGTGAAGGAGTTTGGCTCAGTCAGAATAAAAAAGGATCTTCGATTGCAACAGTCAGATTGCACTGTGCACTAGCATATCCCAGCATCAAGAGTCTGCCACTGACGGCAAATCTTCTTCTGTATCATTCAGCCTATCTTTTATAAGAGATTTATGAAACTTCCGGGACTGGCTTGGCCATCATATTTTTCAGTACATTCTAAAAAGTAGCAGGAACTGGAAATATCCAAATGTCAACTTACAACAACCTGTTTTTTTCTCTTTTGTTGCATAATCAAATTTTCCTGTGCAAAATAAAAAAGTCTCTTTTCCTGCATAATCAAATTCTCTTCTATTAGTGCAGCTGGCTTTTATATGACTTTTCAAAATAATAAAGATGTTTCCTTCCTAAGCTCATGCTTTGGGAGATTTAAAGGGGGAAAAAAATGGGTTCATCAGACGTAAATCAACACTACTATAGATTACTACCATAGATTTCCAATGGTACAGGATCTACTGCTATTGGTATTCCTGCTATGGTGTTCCTGGCTACTTCCTATCTTCTTTCTTCTACTGCATTAGAAAATATGGGAGTCCTACTTCCACTGAATATGACTTTGTTAAATTACGATTTGGCCTACAGTTTTCTTGGCTGGAGGGCTGCCTCTTGCTGAATTTTGGAGATGCTTTTAGCAAAAATCGTTTCACTACTTCTGGGAAGATGACTGCGGAAAAAGACATGCACGTGGTAAACTAAACAAGCACTTATTGCATTTGCTTGAAAGGCTCTAGCACTTTGTGCCAGGAAATCATTCCTCATTTGAAAAATCTGCTCAGGCCTGGCCATGGAATAAGTAACTGAAACACCTGATTTCAGGCCTTGGCCTTGGCTGGAGAGACCTGACCAAGCTTTACAGGCCAATTTCTCTGAAGACACTTTGTGCTGGACATGACTGATGGTACACAGGCTGAGAATGATGCTCCAAGCACTGTTCCTCCTGGTCACTGTGGACCAGAGGAATGCCAGAAATTGGAAAAAGAAGAGGAAACAACCACCCTGTGGTCTTAACTCCTCCCCTTCTGGCACCACAGAAGTGTGGAGGATTATCAGAAATAATGGGCTGTGTGAAGGCACAAGAGTTGAATCTGCAAACTACTGACAGCAGATGAAATTAAAAAAAAAAAAAAACAAGAAGGAAAAAAAAGGTAAAATCAGGGGACAGGATGACTGAAACTCGACCAAGAATGAGGGTGACACTATGACTGACTGGATAATGAAACTGGATTAAGAAAATGAGGGAAAGGGTATCAAGGAAGTGGACTGAAACTGGAAATCACTAGGTGGTGGGATGGAGCAGATGGGAAATTCTGATTAGGATAGCAGATTGTTCACAATAAAGTTTAAAGTCATCTGAAACAGAAATATTCCTGACTGCTAGCTCTGACTTTCCTCTAATATGTGACACTAAAAAACTATAAAAATATTAGAGTAGCAGTTCAGGGACAGATGGAAGTCCATCAGATATTCTGTTTCCAGGATACTTTGTCTCAATTTTTGTTTTAAGCTAAGAAAAGATATCTGTAGAACTACACAGAAATGCACTAAATATACTTTTTAGCCCTTGTATTGTAAATTACTCATTTGCTTCTCTAAATGCCCTGAATTTTCTGCCAGGGTTCAGTACTTATCCATGTTATTGCCATATTTTACCCTTGACAGTACTGTTCACATCTTCTGTGCAGAAATCAGGATGCTGGCAGAGCTGAGACCTCTAGAATAGAATTGGCAAGCTATGCAAACCTATAATTACAATTTTACAGAGAATGTAAAGGTACCTCTAACATGTTTAATCCTGTTTTTCAGGCCTCCCACCACTAGAAGGTGAAATTCTTTACACTGTTAATCTAACACAGTATGATTCTCTTAGGAAAATATTTCCCTTCTTTATGTTTCACTGCAGAAACTGTAAATGCACTTCAAAAGAGAAAAACATGAATCCTCAGTGCTAATTAAAATAAGTATCTTACTTTTCTTAAGAAGTCATTATTGATATTTTATGTAGAAAACAGTGATGTTTAGAGGTAGAACATTGTTTTCCCAGCAAGAACCTATTTGTCTTGAGAAGAAGTGTTTTGTTGACAAATATTACACATTTAAGTTTTTAAACCACAATAAGTATGGGCTCCTCTCCTACCTGCAACATATAATATTGAAAGCTCCCTAACTACAGCCTTGACAGAGTTAAAAATATCTAAACATAGAGAATAGATATTGGCTTAAAAATAGTCTTTTGTATTAGCTTAGAAATAGCTTTCTCTATTGCATCTACATAATAAATTGAATAAATGTCAGTATCTGGAAACAAAGATATATTCAAGAGACCATAAACATGACTACTGAGTGACATCACTTGCTCTTTCTTTTCACACAAATGAAGTAAGAAACAAATATATGAAAATAATTAAATGTGATATTTGATAAAGGCTAATAAAATGTGTTAAAGAAGTGAATTTTCATTCCAAAAAATGTATTTGAAAAATTAAAGAGCTTGATTCATGCAATCATTGTAAAGTAAAATATTTCGTAGGAGCATGCAAACATTTCTTACAGCTCCATTCAGGTAACTGGAGAATTTGCAGTACAAAAATACCAGTAAACCAAAAAAGGTAATTTTTGCTACACTTTTATTTATAAATGTAGGTAAAAAAAAATAATCTGTGAATCTTTGACTTGGCTGTGGTGTCTACAGTCTTTTGAAAAGGAAAAAATAATAAAAATAATAATATTAGTCACTTCGAGGAGCTCTGCCAATGAAATCACATCAGGAGTCATCATAGTCAAAACAGAGGATGAATTTGAACACGTGTCATCAGGAATTTCAGGCCAAAAAGACAATCTGTGTTTTCAGTAACTTTAGAAAGCGTCAAAAATAGTATCAAGATCAAATGTTACAGCTACATCATTACTTAGTGACCAGTGAATGTACTTAAATGTAAAAAACTTAAGCATTATAGAGTACCTTAGCTAGCTTCAGGTAAAGCATACCTTAGCTTAAGGAAAATTCTTAGTCTGTAGACTTCTACGCCAATCACTAGTACAAAACAGACAAGTCATTATTTTTTCTTTACATAAGAAATTCCCTAAGGACTATAAAAAGTACCTGAATAGCACAGAATGCTAATACAGCTTTAGAAGGTAAATTGCTCTGTTTCCTAATCTGATCAGTATGGATTTTTGCAGCTTCTATAACATCAGAACATTGTTACATATTTTCCATACAGTATGGAACATAACCTCACATCACAGCTCGGAGGTATGTATGTAAGATTATCTCCATCTTAACGAAGAGGAAGTCAGGTCATAAAAAGATTAAGGGACAAATCCAATAAAGGAACTAGGTGCCTATAATGCTATTTAAGAAAAACTAAGCATGCAGGCTTTAAATCCAAAATGTGGATTCTGTAAATTCCTGTGTGGCTGCAGAGAGGTCACAGAAATCCATACATACCACAATTTGTGCTCTTCAAATTACTGGTGCATTGGAAGGTGCTACCTCTTTGTACAAGCAGAGTGCCTCAGACCTCAAATATTAATCCCCTAACATTGGAAATTGGGTGTTCTTCCAACCCAGACCCTGTCCTCGAAAGAGATCTGTGGATGAGAGCATGTGGAACACACAGGACAGGGTCCTTCATAAATGCTGGGTCAGTTGCTGCTTTCTTTTAAAATGCAGCCAAGGTGAAACATTGCTGGCTGTCTTACTCCTGCCCTTTGGCATAACCATCTACAGTGAGCACCTTCGACTAGGAAATGCCAGAACTGGGTTCAGCCTTTTTCAGAAATGAGGGCATTCAATCTGAGTGGTCCTAATTGTCACTCAAAGAAACTAATTTTATTTTCTGCTCCCACAACTGTTTTTGTTTTGCCCTATCGTGCAAAATTCAGCAATTGTGCTATAAACCAGGGCTTCCCAGGCAACAGGTGGATGTAATCCTCCCTCCTGTGCTCTCCCTTGTTCTCTCTCCATCATGATACTCTTCCCATGGGAAGGTGGGAAGGTGCCACAGCTTGGAGGCTCTGATGTTTCTCTGTGGAGTGAAGACATGCAGGAACAAGGGCTACCATGTCCCAGCTTCACACTTGGGAGGCCAAACACCAGCTGCTTGGTTGCGGGGCAGGATTGCACCCATCGCCACCTCTTATTCCTCCTACTATGACGGAGGAGACTGAAGCAGGGCTTCTCTGCAGCGGCAGGTGCAGTGCCCAAGGGATGGACGAAGTCTCACCACTCTCCCCTGCATTTCCCTCTGGGTCACTTAGTGATATCTGGGCAGACCTCAGCAATGTGCTGTTCAAACAAAGCCAAGGGCACTGATGTCTCCCCATGTGTTGTGGAGGTTCAGTCATACCTGTGTCTCACCACAGGTGCCTTAGCACTTTACTAACTCTATCCTCAGTCACCTCCCTAAATTAAACCAGCTGCCTAGGGCAAAACTGGTGGAAAAAAACCCCACACCACTAAACCTCAACAATCCTCTTTTGTGATTACGTGCGTGAATGATCACAATTTCTTCATACAGTAACTGCTACAACAGTGATGAGTTTAATGTATTAGAATGAGTGCAAAAATTGTCATTTATTTTTGAACTTCTTGGATCAGACACAGCTATATCTTCAAAAAAATAACATTTCTAAATGTATTCAGCAAAGCTTAATGTTTTGTGTAGATGCTGTGTGTCAGTTTAACTGCCTATCATGGCAGAAAGAGCTTAAATTCACTTCATTTGTTAAATTATGTGTTAGCAGACAGGAAAAAGGAAAATATAGTTAAGTGAAAGAGAAAATTAAACAATTATAGAGCAGCTTTGTACGTTAGTATTGCTCAGACACATGGTATCTTGATTATTTTGTTCCCAGGAGCCAGCATTTCTGCATCAGTCCATTTTTTGCAACTAAGGATGCAGGTCTGTGCAGACAGACATCTTCAAAGCATTTTTTTATATTTTTGAACTGAACCACTAGAGCAATAGATACTGCCCGGACTGTAGTCATGGGTACGCAGCATGTTGCAGGGTTGAGTTAGAATTGGCGAATGATGTTCACAGGGGAACTCACATTTCCAAGTGGGATTAACAGTATTTTTAAAATGAGTGAAACCAAAACCCACCTCAGACTATATCGATAGAATTCCTGACACGAGGACTGTGTGCAGCCTAAAAAAGAACTGCAAATAGCAGTCATCCTTCCAAACCAGCTACCAATTCCTGTGTCCCCATGGGCTAAGAATCATCTGGTTGTGCTGAAGCTACGGGCCGAACTCCATTGGCTCCAGCGAGGCAAGACTCATTTGCAAAGTTGGTTCATCTATCACCCATTTTACAGATACTGCTGAAGAAGACGTTCTCTACAAGCCACCTGATGAGAGTAACAGTTCTTGTTTATAAAGGTGCCTCATGTGGAGAACTAACAATGGATTTTTGAAGGTAATTGCTGCGGACATGAGCAAGCACTGCTGGTTCATGATGTGACATTTGCTCCTCCTTTAAGCATTGGGGAGAGCTATCGAGAGTGTCAGCATAAAGGGCTTTAAAGCCTGGTAACTTAAGCTGAAAGGCAAAAGTACTCGATGTCTACAGGGGGAGCCCAGGGGGAGCACACCCTCTGAGACTTGTTGGAGGACTTCCCTTCCAGCTGTGTTGGTGCCCGCTGGTCACAGGGCCAGGAGCCACCACCAGTCCTATACATTCAAGTTACGGCTTTCTTGCTGAATGAACATTAGCAAAGCTTTTAGTGAGATAATTTTCCAATTATATCAATTATTTGGAGCGACACCATTTTCGGATGCCTACTTCAAGACACCTGGGGCACGATGTTTTTCAGGAGTGAACATCTGACTACGAACTAGAAAGGTAATTAAAGTAGGCCTACAATGAAAATGCTGCCCAGGTCAAGTATTGCCCAGACTACCTGTCATGGGAACCCTCTGTTCTCTGTGTTTCAGACTACATGATAACGCCTACTTCTCACAAAAGGCTCTCAGGAGAATTAATTAGTTAATTTCATATAGTCTTTAAAGGCTAAAATGCTATCCAAATATATTGCTGGATAGGAATGTCCCATCTCTCTTCTGTAATGATTTTTTTTTAATTAATGCTATTAATTTGAAAATGGAGAACTCTTTTCCAAAGAAATTAATATGTCAGCTCAGAAAAATCTAACCATGAGGTTAGATTATACATATATCTACAGTAAAAAAAAAGGTGTGCAAAGTGGGATCTAGAAAAATGTACTAATGTAATACAAATAGCAAAGAAATGAAAAAAATATTTCAGGCTTAATTAACTTAATAAAGGACATTAAAATTTACAAAATCACCGTGAATGAATTACAGGAATATTATCAAACAGGGAAGCCTTTAGTCTCGGTAGAGCTTATATTGGGAGAAAGAAGTGATGGAGGTGGAGGTGAGAGAACATTTTGGAAGTATTCAAGCTGCTGAATTTTATTTTTATTTCCTCAGTGTGTTATGGGATCTCTTCCATAAACTGATGGAATAGATGACGCTCCATCCTTCTGCCTGTACACTACACAGAGTAAGTAAAGAACTGCTAAGAAGCAATATAAATTCTTAGCCATATGGTCTGTTTTAAAATTATGACTGCCTCAGTTCCCAATAGCAGGAAGAACAATCTACTCTTCAAAACCAGGAAAAGAATGTGAATAGGTGTTAACCTTCAGTTCTCCAGTGAATTGTATTTGCTAACAACTCTATATTTGCTTAGTAATCAAAATTCTCAGAAAAATAAAACAGTTGAAATGCTGCTTCTGCTAGATCTTCATAAAATTTAGAACAATGCTGTCTCAGTCAAATCACATTTCTGCTAACATTATGAGTCATTAAAGTCTTTTCTGAATCTTGTCTCAAAGTAATTTCCTATTTATCTATGCAATTTTCTGACAGTTGCAAATAATTCAGTGCTGACTGGTGTTCATTTATTTATAAAAGGGGAAGGTTAAAACCTTCTGCTAAAACTGCACAATATGTAAAGGAGTGTGTTCAGTCCAAATTCAGCCTGTTGCCTAGCCGTATGTTGTGTAACTTGAAGCTTGTCACTGCCATTGATGTCCAGGTGACTACTCATGTGCAATTGTTGAAGATGAAGAAATTTTTTAAGTGTACAGGCAGATCAGAGGCAGACTGCTTACCCCTTTGCAGTAAAAAAGCCTAGTTATTAAAAGACTTGAGCCAGTTCAATTCAACAACCATATACTTATTTATGTCTTCAGATGTATGTTTATATACCAGATAAAACAATAAAATAGTACTCAGTTAATAAGCAAACTTAGCAGTGACACTGCATCCACCAAGCTAAGTAACAAGGTCTGAGCTTGTAACTAAAATGCAAATGACAGTAGAACAACTCTAAAGCACTTTTACAACAGTTTAATGAGCCTTACTGAGATATGCAAAGGAGGCAGTGTGGGGCTGCCTGATTCCCTCTGCCTGCATAATCCCACCCATTTATCTCCTCACAGAGTTCCTGACTGTCTCAAAAGGAGTCTGAATTAAAACACTTCTTTAGCACATTAGTAACACATATCCCATGTATTTCTTTTAAACAACTTCCTATAAATTAAACAAGAAACATAACTGTGACTGAGACTTTTTGTATAATTATCTGAAGATGTTTTCACAATAAATATTCTTTAAATTAAACAAAGCAAGGTAACAATGAAATACTGGTTTCAGACACCTTTTTTTTAGTTTCTGTGGCATCACTGACGGCTTCACCCACACACTGCCACGTACTCTAAGAAAGTTCATTGAACCAGGTACATGGCCTACCAGGTCTGTAGTGACCCCACCCACAAAAGCTACTGATTTAGGTAACGCACATCCCATAGGGTAGGGAGCATAAGGTGCATGAAGGAGTCAGTCCATATGATCCTGATTTCATTTGGAAGATGGCGTCAAGGCGAGGATGCAATTTAAAAGTCTCCATAATTTCTGCACAGTTGTGCTATATGAAATTTTTGAATAAGACACACTTTAATACAAGTAATTAAGTAAATACATGTGTGTGTGTGCCTGGTGTGTATCATTTATATTCTATGTAAACCAGACAGAAAGAAGAACTTCATGAGCATTCAGGGTATAATGAGCTCCAGAAGTTCTTGCAGCTGTTGAAATTCCTACGTAAGTCAAAGGAGCTTTCCTTGAAAATCTTTAATTTAACAGAGCCTAAGAGAAAATGAGGCTTAATTTTGCTTTCTATGGCAGAGTACAAACACAGGCTTGTCAAAGTATTTACCATCTGTGTAACCTGAGTTATGCGAAGAGTTCTGTCCAAAGCCAGTAGGACTATTCACATGCTCAAACTCAGACACCTGCTTAAGTGCCTTGCTGGACCAGGGCCAGAAACATAATAGTGGGCCAGCTTAAGCTGATTAGAAATGTTTTGTTGGCTCCAGTGGCAGCAGGATCTAGCCTTTATTGCCACTTTGCAAAATATGGTGCTCAACAGGGGAAAAAAAACAGGCACTCTGTAGTTCTCTCAGTGGTCTACTGGGTAAAGCTTGAGTACAAAACAAATGTAACCTATTTAGCACTAACTGGACATGTGCGTGACTGAGATTGCATCTGTTTTTCCACAGAAAAATAAAATTGATTGCCTTGAAGAAACTCTCGAAATAAAAGGGCTTATTCTAGATCCAAATTTTCTTTACAAATAAATGTAACAGGGAAGAATAAGGCTTAAAGAAATGGTGAAAGGAATCCTTAACCTTTGTGAGTTTAAAAAAGGAAGACGCTTTTAATCATGTGTCTTTCATTTTTTATTTGAATGATGTTGTAATTATTATTGTTAGAAACCTGAACTAGGTATTTACATCGCTTTTTATTGCTTATGTATGTAGTTTGTTAACCTGGGATTAACAGGCGAACTGGCACGGCACAGTCAATCCATCTCTGGGCAAACCTAATGATTCCAGACATCTCTCTTGCTGCAGAAACCTTTATACTTGTGTGTTGCGAGACCACTAACCAAGGGCTGAAGAGCCCTTTCTTCCCTAGTGACAGAACTCCTAACAGGGCCTTCTGCAGTGATAAGTCTCCGACCGACTACAAATTATCAATACTGATTACCAGATTGCTGCAGTGGGGAGGGGACGGCGTGCTCGGCACCGCAGAGCTGGCCAGACTCCCACAGCCCTTGTCTCCCTCCTTTATTTTGCATCTACAGCTGTCTCTTGCTTCGTTCCCAGGGGTGCCACGGCCAGGTTAAAATGCTTTCGATCCGCTCCGATTATTCCTCGGGAAAGGAACATCATGATGCAAATAAATAAATGTATATGGCACTGGTTACAGCCAGTGCCAGGAGAATTCGATGTAACTTTGTGCAACGTGATTAAGAACGATAGCAGAGTCTACACTAAATGGGAAAATGAATGGGATTCGCTTCTTGGGGAAGGGTAATTGTGCCGGAGCTCTCCACCCTTGTTTTGCGGGATTCGTGCTTGAACGACTTGAAACGGTGAATGCTGGTGAAAACTTGAATGCGTCAAACGTATTCCCTCCCTCAAATAAAGAAAAATCAAGGAGGGACGGCGTCTGCATGCTCTCGTCACCATGACCCCCGCTCTTGTTCTTCTCTCGCTCCCACACCCTCCACTCCGATTCTCCGCTTCCCCACCCACTCCAGTGAAGTCTCCCTCGAACAAAGGGGCCGGAGACGGGGCTGCTGCCTTTCGCTCCCGCCGCCGGGACAGGGGACCCCCGGGACCAGGAGGAACCCCTAGGGCAA
>NW_009720242.1:0-1150 GCF_000703405.1 Apaloderma vittatum
ACCTGTAAATCTGCTCACTGTGTCACTGCCAGCATCCCACAGAGCACTGGATCCAGGTGGAGAGTCCCTGGGCAGGTGGGAGGGAAGGAAGCTGTCTGCAAAAAGATGCTGAATTTATGTTACTTGCACTCGCTCCAGGAATGCGGTGAATGAACTCGCAAAGCCCAGGGCAGGAATCAAGTGTGCTTCAGCCCTGACCTCGCCTGACTTACTTTCAGGCTGAAGAGGAGAAGGGAACAAGCCCCCGGCCTCGCAGCCCATCTGAATTTTCTGTGTGCCTTCCCTCGCAACAGCTGCCTCCCTCCTGAGAGCTTGCACGGATGAAACGTGATCGTCAGAGTCTCCAGGTCTCAAAGCTGGTGGAGCAGGGCAAAACTCTTCAGTTCAGTCCCCAGGAAGGGAAGGGAGGGCAGCAGGGACACAGGACGTGCCAGCCTCCTCTCTCGGGGAGGGCAGGAAAGACCACACATGCTCAAGCCATGTTTACATCCTGGAGACGGGGATCACGGCAGATCCCATCACTGTTGGCTCTTGCAGGCTCTCTAGAAAAGTATTGACTAAAAAGCTTGTTTACTGAAAGAAAAACAACCAAACGCTTGCCAATTAGAGAGGACTGTCATGCCGGGGCTTGCCTGTCTGCAGCAATTGCTTTCTCCCTCTGACACTGCTGACAATGCTTATTTTACGTTAAATGTGGTTTTAAGCCTGCATCCTCTTGACGGATCAAGAAAACCAGAAGAGACACGGGCCAGTTTTTATAACTGCATCAAAATCCTTCCTCCCAGTCAAAGTCTGCCAGAAGGTTTTACCCTTGGTCATCCCAGGAACGCCCCAGGCTTGCACACCTCCCGTACCACTCCTGGGCACACCAGCACAGCCGTGCCCACGCTGATGTCCGAGCAGGTGACTTCCTCCTCCTCCTCCTCGGCCCAACCTCAGCAATGGAAAGCAGCTCCACCATGACGCTAACTGACCGCCCGAAAGGGACTCTCAGGCTTCCCGAGGTCTGGCTTGTGTAACCCTCGCACGGAGAGCCAGGGCCCCGCAGCAGAGCTGGCACAAGCTCCAAATTTCCATTTCAAAGGAAATTTCAGCATGTATTTTGCTTTACAACTCCCTAGTAGTGTCCCAGTTACAGCTCACCTCCCAC